>NC_084551.2:43482500-43782500 GCF_033978685.3 Nerophis lumbriciformis
GTAAACCTTACCAAAATACCTGATTTTGGTAAAACTCACATAGATTCAATATTACAGGCATTTTTAGACGGATTGCAAGTTTGGTTTTAGAGTTATGTGTATATAACTTTCATATTTAGTATGACAGTTATACTGTCAAATTGAGTAAAAAATAACAAACTCGTAATTTTAAAAACCTCACAAAATATTTTTTTCCAATAAAATTCAGATAGATACATTTTTCTCGGCATTATTAGTCATTTTGCATGTGTGGTTTAGGAGTTATTTTTAAATAGCTGTCAGATTGAATGTGACAGTATACTGTCATAGTGAGTAAAACCAATATTTTGTATTTGAAAAACTTACAAAAACAACTGATTCTAGTAAAACTCACATTGATACAATATTACAGGCATTTTTAGACATAATGCATGTTTGGTTTTGGAGTTATGTTTATATATTTTTTACATTTAGTATTACAGTTATACTGTCATATTGAGTAAAAAAAACTAACTTGTGTCTTTATAAACCTTAAAAAAAATGTTTTTCCTGTAAAACTCACAAAGATACATTTCTCCAGGCATTATTAGCCATTAACCATGTTTGGTTTAGAGTTATGTTTAAATAACTGTCATATTGAGTGTGGCAGATATACTGTCATTATGAGTAAAACCTAATTTTGGTATTTGTAAAATTACCAAAATAACTGATTCTGATAAAACTCACATGGATAAAATATTACAGAATTTTTTAGACATAAAGCATGTTTCCATTATATTGTGTAAAAAAAACTAACTTGTGTCTATACAAACCTTACAAAATATTTTTTTTCCAGTAAAACTCACAAAAATACATTTCTCCAGTTATTATTAGCCATTTTGCATCTGTGGTTTAGAATTTGTGTTTAAATAACAGTCAGATTGAATGTGACAGTATACTGTCATAGTGAGTAAAACCTAATTTTTGTATATGTAAACCTTAACAAAATACCTGATTCTAGTAAAACTCACATAGATACAATATTACAGGCATTTTTAGACATGATGCATGTTTGGTTTTGGAGTTATGTTTATATACATTTTTCCAGGCATTATTAGCTATTTATCATGTTTGGTTTAGGAGTTATGTTTAAATAACTGTCATATCAAATAATGCAGTTATACTATCATTATGAGTAAAACCCAAGTTCTGTATTTGTAAACCTTACCAAAATACCTGATTCTGGTAAAACTCATATAGATTCAATATTACAGGCAGTTTAAGACGGATGGCAAGTTTGGTTTAGGAGTTTGGTTTTGGAATGATGTTTATATTACTTTTATATTTAGTTTGACAGTTATACCATCATATTGAGTAAAAAAAACAAACACTTTTGTCTTTACAAACCTTACAAAATATTTTTTTCTAGTAAAACTGACAAAGATACATTTTTCCAGGCATTATTAGCATTAGCATGTTTGGTTTAGGAGTTATGTTTAAATAACTGTTATTTTGAATATGGCAGTTATACTGTCATTATGAGTAAAACCCAATTTTTGTATTTGTAAACCTTACCAAAATACCTGATTCTGGTAAAACTCACATAGATTCAATATTACAGGCATTTTTAGATGTATTGCAAGTTTGGTTTTGGAGTTATGTTTATTTAACTTTCATATTTAGTATGACAGTTCTACTGTCATATTAAGTAAAAAAAACTAACTTGTGTCTTTACAAACCTTATATATATATTTTTTTTTTCCAGGAAAACTCACAAAGATACATTTCTCCAGGCAGTATTAGCCATTTTGTATTAGTGGTTTAGGAGTTACAAAATGTTTAAATAACTGTCAGATTGAATGCAGCAGATATACTGTCATTATGAGTAAAACCTAATTTTGGTATTTGTAAAATTACCAAAATAACTGATTCTGATAAAACTCACATGGATAAAATATTACAGAATTTTTTAGACATAAAGCATGTTTCCATCATATTGAGTAAAAAAAACTAACTTGTGTCTATAGAAACCTTACAAAAAATTTTTTTTCCAGTAAAACTCACAAAAATACATTTCTCCAGTTATTATTAGCCATTTTGCATCTGTGGTTTAGAATTTGTGTTTAAATAACAGTCAGATTGAATGTGACAGTATACTGTCATAGTGAGTAAAACCAAATTTTTGTATTTGTAAACCTTACCAAAATACCTGATTCTGGTAAAACTCATATAGATTCAATATTACAGGCAGTTTAAGACGGATTGCAAGTTTGGTTTAGGAGTTTGGTTTTGGAATGATGTTTATATTACTTTTATATTTAGTTTGACAGTTATACCATCATATTCAGTAAAAAAAACAAAACTTTTGTCTTTACAAACCTTACAAAATATTTTTTCTAGTAAAACTCACAAAGATACATTTCTCCAGGCATTATTAGCCATTTAGCATGTTTGGTTTAGGAGTTATGTTTAAATAACTGTTATTTTGAATATGGCAGTTATACTGTCATTATGAGTAAAACCCATTTTTTGTATTTGTAAACCTTAACAAAATACCTGATTCTGGTAAAACTCACATAGATTCAATATTACAGGCATTTTTAGACGTATTGCAAGTTTGGTTTTGGAGTTATGTTTATTTAACTTTCATATTTATTATGACAGTTTTACTGTCATATTAAGTAAAAAAAAAACTAACTTGTGTCTTTACAAACCTTATACATTTTTATTTTTTTTCCAGGAAAACTCACAAAGATACATTTCTCCAGGCATTATTAGCCATTTTGTATGTGTGGTTTAGGAGTTTTGTTTACATAACTGTCAGATTGAATGTGACAGTATACTGTCATAGTGAGTAAAACCTAATTTTTGTATTTGTAAGCCTTACCAAAATACCTGATTGTGGTTAAACTCACATAGATACAATATTACAGGTATTTTTAGACAAAATTCATGTTTGTTTTTGGAGTTATGTTTATATAACTTTCATATTTAGTATGACAGTTATACCGTCTTATTGAGTAAAAAAAAATAACGTGTGTCTTTATAAACCTTACAATTTTTTTTCCCCAGTAAAACTCACAAAGATACATTTCTCCAGGCATAAGTAGTCATTTATCATGTTTGGATTAGGAGTTATGTTTAAATAACTGTCATATCAATTGTTGCAGTTATACTGTCATTATGAGTAAAACCCAAGTTTTATATTTGTAAACCTTACCAAAATACCTGATTCTGGTAAAACTCACATACATTCAATATTACAGGCAATTTAAGACAAATTGCAAGTTTGGTTTAGGAGTTTGGTTTTGGAATTATGTTTATATAACTTTCATATTTAGTATGACAGTTATACCATCATATTGAGTAAAAAAAAAAACTAACTTTTGTCTTTACAAACCTTACAAAATATTTTTTTCTAGTAAAAATCACAAAGATACATTTCTCCAGGCATTATTAACCATTTTGCATGTGTGGTATAGGAGTTATGTTTACATAACTGTCATATTAAATGTGGCAGTTATACTGTCATTATGAGTAAAACCCAATTGTTGTATTTGTAAACCTTACCAAAATACCTGATTCTGGTAAAACTCACATAGAAACAATATTACAGGCATTTTTAGACATAATGCATGTTTGGTTTTGGAGTTATGTTTATATAACTTTCATATTTAGTATGACAGTTATACTGTCATATTAAGTTAAAAAAACTAACTTGTGTCTTTACAAACCTTACAAAATATTTTTTTTTTTTTCAGTAAAACTCACAAAGATACATTTTTTCAGGTATTATTAGTCATTTTCTATGTGTGGTTTAGGAGCTATGTTTAAATAACTGTCAGATTGAATGTGACAGCATACTGTCATAGTGAGTAAAACCAATATTTTGTATTTGTAAACCTTAAAAAAAAAATGATTCTAGTAAAACTCACATGGATACAATGTTACAGGCATTTTTAGACATAATGCATGTTTAGTTTTGGAGTTTTGTTTATATACATTTTACATTTAGTATGACAATTATACTGTCATATGGAGTAAAAAACAACTAACTTGTGTCTTTACAAACCTTACAAAAATGTTGTTTTTTTTCAGTAAAACTCACAAAGATGCATTTCTCCAGTCATTATTAGCCATTTAGCATGTTGGGTTCACGAGTTATGTTTAAATAACTGTCATTTTGAACGTTGCAGTTATACTGTCATTATGAGTAAAACCTAATTTTTGTATTTGTAAACCTTACCAAAATACCTGTTTCTGGTAAAACTCACATAGATTCAATATTACAGGCATTTTTAGACGGATTGCATGTTTGGTTTTGAAGTTATGTTTATACAACTTTCAAATTTAGTAAGACAGTTATACCATCATATTGAGTAAAAAAAACTATATTGTGTCCAAACAAACCTTACAAAATATTTTTTTTCCGGTAAAACTCACAAAAATACATTTCTCCAGGCATTATTAGCCATTTTGCATCTGTGGTTTAGAATGTATGTTTAAATAACAGTCATATTGAATGTGACAGTATACTGTCATAGTGAGTAAAACCAAAATGTTGTATTTGCAAACCTTACAAAAACAAATTATTCTACTAAAACTCACTTGGATACAATATTATAGGCATTTTAAGACATAATGCATGTTTGGTTTAGGAATTATGTTGAAAAACAATTTTGTTGCTTTTTTTGCATTATATCAGGATTTTAAAAACATCACTGTCATATTGAGAAAAAAACTACTTTTTTTAATTGCAAGCCTTAAAAAAGCATATGTTCGAGTAAATCTCACAAGGATACATTGTTTTAGGCATTATTAGCATTTTTGCATGTGTGGTTTAGGAGTTATGTTTAAATAACTGTCAGATTGAATGTGACAGTATACTGTCATAGTGAGTAAAATCAATATTTTGTATTTGCAAACCTTACCAAAATACCTGATTCTAGTAAAACTCACAGAGACTCAATATTACAGGCATTTTTAGACGGATTGCATGTTTGGTTTTGGAGTTATGTTTATATAACTTTCATATTTAGTATGACATTTATATTGTCATATTGAGTAAAAAGAACTAACTTGTGTTTTTACAAACCTTACAAAATATTTTTTTCCAGTAAAATTCACTGAGATACATTTTTCCAGGCATTATTAGTCATTTTGCATGTGTGGTTTAGGGGTTATGTTTAAATAACTGTCAGATTGAATGTAACAGTATACTGTCATAGTGAGTAAAAACAATATTTTGTATTTGCAAAACCTTACAAAAACAACTGATTCTACTAAAAATCACATGGATACAATATTACAGGCATTTTTAGACATAATGCATGTTTGGTTTTGGAGTTTTAATTATATAACTTTTACATTTAGTATGACAGTTATACTGTCATATTGAGTAAAAGAAACTAACTTGTGTCTATACAAACCTTACAAAATATTTTTTTCCAGTACTAGGTATTTTGGTAAGGTTTACAAATAAAAAAATTAAGTTTTACTCATAATGACAGTATAACTGCCACGTTCAAAATGACAAATATTTAAACATAACTCCTAAACCAAACTTGCTATATGGCTAATAATGCCTGGAGAAAGGTATCTTTGTGAGTTTTAATGGAAAAACAATATTTTGTATGGTTTGTAAAGACACAAGTTAGTTTTGTTTTACTCAATATGACAGTATAACTGTCATACCTAATGTAAAAGTTGTATAAACATAACTAAAAAACCAAACATGCATTATATCTAAAATTGCCTGTAACGATGTATCCATGTGAGTTTTACTAGAATCAGTTGTTTTTGTAAGTTTTGCAAATACAAAATATTGGTTTTACTCACTATGACAGTATACTGTCACATTCAATCTGACAGTTATTTAAACATAACTCCTAAACCACACATTCAAAGTGACTAATAATAACTGGAGAAATGTATCTCTGTGATTTTTTCTGGAAAAAAAATATTTTTTAAAGTTTGTAAAAACACAAGTTAGTTTTTTTTTTTTACTCAATATGACAGCAGTATACTGTCATAGTGAGTAAAACCAATATTGTGTATTTGCAAACCTTACAAAAACAACTGATTCTAGTAAAACTCACATGGAAACAAAATTACAGGCATTTTTTTGATATAATGCATGTTTGGTTTTGAAGTTATGTTTATACAACTTTTACATTTAGTATGACAGTTATAATGTCATATTGAGTAAAAAAAATAACTTGTGTCTTTACAAACCTTGCAATTTCTTTTTTCCAGTAAAACTCACAAATATACATATTTCCAAGCATTATTAGCCATTTTGCATGTGTGGTTAGGGTTAGGGTTAGGGTTAGGGTTAGGGTTAGGGGTTAGGGTTAGGGTTAGGGTTCGGGTTAAAGTTGGTAAAACCCACACCGATACAATATTCCAGGAATTTTTAGACATAAAGCATGTTTGGTTTTGGAGTTATGTTTATATAACTTTCATATTTAGTATGACGGTTATACCATTATTTTGAATAAAAAAAAAAAAATTTTTATCATTACAAATCTTACAAAATATTGTTTTCCAGTAAAATTCACAAATATACATTTCTCTAGGCATTATTAGTCATTTTGCATTTGTGTTTTAGGAGTTATGTTTAATTAACTGTCATATTGAGTGTGGCAGTTATATCTATGAGTAAAACATAATTTTTGTATTCGTAAACCTTACCAAAATACCTGAATCTAATAAAACTCACATATATTCAATATTACAGGCATTTTTAGACGGATTGCATATTTGGTTTTGGAATTATGTTTATATAACTTTCATATATAGTATGACAGCTAAACTGTTAAATTGTGTAAAAAAAACCTAATTTGTGTCTTTACAAATCTTACAAAATATTTTTCCTGTAAAACTCACAAAGATACATTCCTCAAGGCATTATTAGCCATTTTGTCAGTATACTGTCATTATGAGTAAAACTAATAGTTTGTATTTGTAAACCTTACAAAAACAACTGATTATAGTAAAACTCACATGGATACAAAATTATAAGCATTTTTAAACACAATGTATGTTTGGTTTTGGAGTTATATTTATATAACTTTCATATTTAGTATGACGGTTATACCATCATATTAAATGAAAAAACTAACTTGTGTCTTTATAAACCTTACAAATTATTTGTTTCCAGCCAAACTCACACTGATACATTTCTCCAGGCATTATTAGCCATTTACCGTATCATGTTTGGTTTAGGAGTTATGTTTAAATAACTGTCATATCAAATATTGCAGTTATACTGTCATTATGAGTAAAACCCAAGTTCTGTATTTGTAAACCTTACCAAAATACCTGATTCTGGTAAAACTCACATAGATTAAATATTACAGGCAAATTAAGACATATTGCAAGTTTGGTTTAGGAGTTTGGTTTTGGAATTATGTTTATATAACTTTCATATTTAGTATGACAGTTATACCATCATATTGAGTAAAAAAAAACTAACTTTTGTCTTTATAAACCTTACAAAATATTTTTTTCTAGTAAAAATCACAAAGATACATTTCTCCAGGCATTATTAGCCATGTATCATGTATGGTTTAGGAATTATGTTTAAATAACTGTCATGTTGAGTGTGGCAGTATACTGTCATAGTGAGTAAAACCTAATTTTTGTATTTGTAAACCTTACCAAAATATCTGATTCTGGTAAAACTCAGATAGATACAATATTACAGGAATTTTTAGACATAAAACATGTTTGGTTTTTGAGTTATGTTTATATAACTTTCATATTTAGTATGACAGTTATACCATCATATTGCGTAAAAAAAACTAATTTGTGTCTTTACAAACCTTACAAAATATTTTTTTTCCATTAACATTCACAAAGATACATTTTTCCAGGCATTAATAGTCATTTTGCATTTGTTTTTTTAGGAGTTATGTTTAAAAAACTGTCATATTGAGTGTGGCAGTTATACTGTCATTATGAGTAAAACCTAATTTTTGTATTTGTAAACCTTACCAAAATACCTGATTCTGGTAAAACTCACATAGATTTAATATTACAGGCATTTTTAGACGTACTGAAAGTTTGGTTTTGGAGTTATGTTTATTTAACTCTCATATTTTGTATGACAGTTATACTGTCATATTAAGTAAAAAAACTAACTTGTTGCTTTACAAACCTTAAATTTTTTTTATTTTTTTTCAGAAAAACTCACAAAAATACATTTTTCCAGGCATTATTAGCCATTTTGTAATTGTGGTTTAGGAGTACAGTATGTTTAAATAACTCTCAGATTGAATGTGACAGTTTTCTGTCATAGTGAGTAAAACCTAATTTTTGTATTTGTAAACCTTACCAAAAATACCTGATTCTGGTAAAAATCACATAGATACAATATTGCAGGCATTTGTAGACAAAATGCATGTTTGGTTTTGGAGTTATGTTTATACAACTTTTATATTTAGTATAACAGTTATACCATCCTATTGAGTAAAAAAAACAAAAAAAACTTGTGTCTTTATAAACCTTACAAAAAAAATGTTCCCAATAAAACTCACAAACATACATTTCTCCAGGCATAATTAGCCTTTTATCATGTTTGGTTTAGGAGTTATGTTTAAACAACTGTCATATTGAGTGTGGCAGTTATACTGTCATTATGAGTAAAACCTATTTTTTGTATTTCTAAACTTTACCAAAATACTTGATTCTGGTAAAACCCACATCGATACAATATTACAGGAATTTTTAGACATAAAGCATGTTTGGTTTTGGAGTTATGTTTATATAACTTTCATATTTAGTATGAAAGTTATACCATCATATTGAGTAAAAAACAAAAAATAATTTGTATCTTTACAAAACTTACAAATATTGTCTTCCAGTAAAATTCACAAATATACCTTTCTCTAGGCATTATTAGTCATTTTGCATTTGTGTTTTAGGAGTTATGTTTAATTAACTGTCATATTGAGTGTGGCAGTTATACTGTCACTATGAGTAAAACCTAATTTTTGTTTTTGTAAACCTTACCAAA
Source organism: Nerophis lumbriciformis (assembly GCF_033978685.3). Taxonomy (NCBI): domain Eukaryota; kingdom Metazoa; phylum Chordata; class Actinopteri; order Syngnathiformes; family Syngnathidae; genus Nerophis; species Nerophis lumbriciformis. Next base: position 43,491,478 of record NC_084551.2, read on the forward strand.
ATACCTGATTCTGATAAAACTCACATATTCCATATTTGGTTTTGGAGTTGTGTTTATATAACTTTCATATATAGTATGACAGCTATACTGTAAAATTGTGTAAAAAAAAACAAAAAACTATCTTGTGTCTTTACAAACCTTACAAATAATTATTTCCAGTAAAACTCACAAAGATACATTCCTCAAGGCATTATTAGCCATATTGTCAGATTGATTTTAACAGCATACTGTCATTATGAGTAAAACTAATATTTTGTATTTGTAAACCTTACAAAAACAACTGATTCTAGTAAAACTCACATGGATACAAAATTATAGGCATTTTTAGACATCATGCATGTTTGGTGGCAGTCAATGTGGCAGTTATACTGTCATTATGAGTAAAACCTAATTTTTGTATTTTCCAACCTTACCAAAATACCTGATTCTGGTAAAACTCACATAGATACAATACTAAAGGCATTTTTAGACATAATGCATGTTTGGTTTTTGAGTTATGTTTATATACATTTTTCCAGGCATTATTAACCATTTATCATGTTTGGTTTAGGAGTTATGTTTAAATAACTCTTATATTAAATAATGCAGTTATACTGTCATTATGAGTAAAACCCAAGTTTTGTATTTGTAAACCTTACCAAAATACCTGATTCTGGTAAAACTCATATAGATTCAATATTACAGGCAGTTTAAGACGGATTGCAAGTTTGGTTTAGGAGTTTGGTTTTGGAATTATGTTTATATTACTTTTATATTTAGTTTGACAGTTATACCATCATATTGAGTAAAATAAAATAACTTTTGTCTTTACAAACCTTACAAAATATTTTTTTCTAGTAAAACTCACAAAGATACATTTCTCCAGGCATTATTAGCCATTTAGCATGTTTGGTTTAGGAGTTATGTTTAAATAACTGTTATTTCGAATATGGCAGTTATACTGTCATTAAGAGTAAAACCCAATTTTTGTATTTGTAAACCTTACCAAAATAACTGATTCTGGTAAAACTCACATAGATTCAATATAACAGGCATTTTTAGATGTATTGCAAGTTTGGTTTTGGAGTTATGTTTATATAACTTTCATATTTAGTATGAAAGTTATACCATCATATTGAGTAAAAAACAAAAAATAATTTGTATCTTTACAAACCTTACAAAATAATGTTTTCCAGTAAAATTCACAAATATACCTTTCTCTAGGCATTTTTAGTCATTTTGCATTTGTGTTTTACGAGTTATGTTTAATTAACTGTCATATTGAGTGTGACAGTTTTACTGTCACTATGAGTAAAACCTAATTTTTGTTTTTGTAAACCTTACCAAAATACCTGATTCTGATGAAACTCACATATATTCAATATTACAGGCATTTTTAGACGGATTGCATATTTGGTTTTGGAGTTGTGTTTATATAACTTCCGTATATAGTATGACAGCTATACACTTAAATTGTGTACCAAAAAAAACTAACTCGTGTCTTTACCAAAATACCTGATTCTGGTAAAACTCATATAGATTCAATATTACAGGCAGTTTAAGACGGATTGCAAGTTTGGTTTAGGAGTTTGGTTTTGGAATGATGTTTATATTACTTTTATATTTAGTTTGACAGTTATACCATCATTTTGAGTAAAAAAAAAAAAATGTTTGTCTTTACAAACCTTACAAAATATTTTTTTCTAGTAAAACTCACAAAGATACATTTCTCCAGGCATTATTAGCCATTTAGCATCTTTGGTTTAGGACTTATGTTTAAATAACTGTTATTTCGAATATGGCAGTTATACTGTCATTATGAGTAAAACCCAATTTTTGTATTTGTAAACCTTACCAAAATACCTGATTCTGGTAAAACTCACATAGATTCAATATAACAGGCATTTTTAGACGTATTGCAAGTTTGGTTTTGGAGTTATGTTTATTTAACTTTCATATTTAGTATGACAGTTATACTGTCATATTAAGTAAAAAAAACTAATTTGTTTCTTTACAAACCTTATAAAAAAAAAAAAATTCCAGGAAGACTCACAAAGATACATTTTTCCAGGCATTATTAGCCATTTTGTAATTGTGGTTTAGGAGTTACAGTATGTTTAAATAACTGTCAGATTGAATGTGACAGTATACTGTCATAGTGAGTAAAACCTAATTTTTGTATTTGCAAACCTTACCAAAAATACCTGATTCTGATAAAAATCACATAGATACAATATTGCAGGCATTTTTAGACATAATGCATGTTTGGTTTTGGAGTTATGTTTATACAACTTTTATATTTAGTATGACATTCATACCATCATATTGAGTTAAAAAAAAAAATAACTTGTGTCTTTATAAACCTTACAAAAAATGTTTTCCCAGTAAAACTCCCAAAGATACATTTCTCCAGGCATAATTAGCCATTTATCATGTTTGGTTTAGGAGTTATGTTTAAGCAACTGTCATATTGAGTGTGGCAGTTATACTGTCATTATGAGTAAAACCTATTTTTTGTATTTGTAAACCTTACCAAAATACCTGATTCTGGTTAAACCCACATCGATACAATATTACAGGAATTTTTAGACATAAAGCATGTTTGGTTTTGGAGTTATGTTTATATAACTTTCATATTTAGTATGAAAGTTATACCATCATATTGAGTAAAAAACAAAAAATAATTTGTATCTTTACAAACCTTACAAAATATTGTTTTCCAGTAAAATTCACAAATATACCTTTCTCTAGGCATTATTAGTCATTTTGCATTTGTGTTTTAGGAGTTATGTTTAATTAACTGTCATATTGAGTGTGACAGTTATACTGTCACTATGAGTAAAACCTAGTTTTTGTTTTTGTAAACCTTACCAAAATACCTGATTCTGATAAAACTCACATATTGCATATTTGGTTTTGGAGTTTTGTTTACATAACTTTCATATATAGTATGACAGCTATACTGTAAAATTGTGTTAAAAAAAACTAACTTGTGTCTTTACAAACCTTACAAAATATTATTTCCAGTAAAACTCACAAAGATACATTCTTCAAGGCATTATTAGCCATATTGTCAGATTGATTGTGACAGTATACTGTCATTATGAGTAAAACTAATATTGTGTATTTGTAAACCTTACAAAAACAACTGATTCTAGTAAAACTCACATGGATACAAAATTATAGGCATTTTTAGACATAATGCATGTTTGGGGGCAGTCAATGTGGCAGTTATACTGTCATTATGAGTAAAACCTAATTTTTGTATTTTTCAACCTTACCAAAATACCTAATTCTGGTAAAACTAACATAGATACAATATTACAGGCATTTTTAGACATAATGCATGTTTGGTTTTGGAGTTATGTTTATGTAACTTTTACATTTATTATGACAGTTATACAAACATATTGAATAAAAAAACCTAACTTGTGTCTTTACAAACCTTACAAAACAATTTTTTTTTCCCAGTTAAACTCACAAAGATACCTTTCTCCAGGCAGTATTAGCCATTTAGCATGTTTAAATTAGGAGTTATGTTTAAATAACTGTAATTTTGAGTGTGGCAGTTATACTGTCATTATGAGTAAAACCTTCTTTTTGTATTTGTAAACCTTACCAAAATACCTGATTCTGGTCAAACTCACATAGATTTAATATTACAGGCATTTTTAGATATAATGCATGTTTGGTTTTGGAGTTATGTTTATATAACTGTCATTTTGAATGTGGTAGTTATACTGTCATTTTGAGTAAAAAAACTAACTTCTGTCTTTACAAACCTTACAAAAAAATTGTTTTTCCAGTTAAACTCACAAAGATACATTTCCCCAGGCATTATTAGCCATTTAACATGTTTTGTTTAGGAGTAATGTTTAAATAACTGTCATATTGAGTGTGGCAGTTATACTGTCATTATGAGTAAAATCTATTTTTTGTATTTGTAAATCTTACCAAAATACCTGATTCTTGTAAAACCCACATCGATACAATATTACAGGAATTATTAGACATAAAGTATGTATGGTTTTGGAGTTATGTTTATATAACTTTCATATTTAGTATGACAGTTATACCATCATATTGAGTAATAAAAAACTAATTTGTATGTTTACAAACCTTACAAAATATTGTTTTCCTGTAAAATTCACAAATATACATTTCTCTAGACATTATTAGTCATTTTGCATTTGTGTTTTAGGAGTTATGTTTAAATAACTGTCATATTGAGTGTGGCAGTTATACTGTCACTATGAGTAAAACCTAATTTTTTGATTTGTAAACCTTACCAAAATACCTGATTCTGATACAACTTACATATAATAAATATTATAGACATTTTTAGACGGGTTGCATGTTTGGTTTTGGAGTTATGTTTATAAAACTTTCATTTATAGTATGACAGCTATACTGTAAAATTAAGTAAAAAAAACTAGCGTGTGTCTTTACAAACCTTACAAAATATTTGTTCCAGTAAAAGTTACAAAGATTCATTCCTCCAGGCATTATTAGCCATTTTGTCGGATTGATTGTGACAGTATACTCTCATTATGAGTAAAACTAATATTTTGTATTTGTAAACCTTACAAAAACAACTGATTCTAGTAAAACTCACATAGATAAAAAATTGTAGGAATTTTTAGACATAATGCATGTTTGGTTTTGGAGTTATGTTTAAATAAATGTCATATTGAATGTGGCAGTATACTGTCATTATGACAGTATACTGTTGACAAATATGTATTTGTCAACTTTACCAAAATACCTGATTCTGGTAAAACTCAAAAAGATACAATATTACAGGCATTTTTAGACAAAATGCATTTTGCTTTTGGAGTTATGTTTATATAACTACCATATTTAGTATGACAGTTCATCATATTCAATAAAAAAAAAATAACTTGTGTCTTTATAAACCTTACACATTATTTTTTGCCAGTAAAACTCACAAAGATACATTTCTCCAAGCATTATTAGTCATTTATCATGTTTGGTTTAGGAGTCATGTTTAAATAACTGTCATATCAAATGTTGCAGTTATACTGTCATTATGAGTAAAACCCAATTTTTGTATTTGTAAACCTTACTAAAATAACCGATTCTGGTAAAACTCACATATATTCAATATTACAGGCATTTTTAGACGGATTGCAAGTTTGGTTTTGGTGTTATATCTATTCAACTTTCATATTTAGTATGACAGTTATACTGTCATATTCCATCCATCCATCCATCTTCTTCCGCTTATCCGAGGTCGGGTCGCGGGGGCAGCAGCCTAAGCAGAGAAGCCCAGACTTCCCTCTCCCCAGCCACTTCGTCCAGCTCCTCCCGGGGGATCCCGAGGCATTCCCAGGCCAGCCGGGAGACATAGTCTTCCCAACGTGTCCTGGGTCTTCCCCGTGGCCTCCTACCGGTCGGACGTGCCCTAAACACCTCCTTAGGGAGGCGCTCGGGTGGCATCCTGACCAGATGCCCGAACCACCTCATCTGGCTCCTCTCGATGTGGAGGAGCAGCGGTTTTACTTTGAGTTCCCCCCGGATGACAGAGCTTCTCACCCTATCCCTAAGGGAGAGCCCCGCCACCCGGCGGAGGAAACTCATTTCGGCCGCTTGTACCCGTGATCTTGTCCTTTCGGTCATAACCCAATTCCCTGCAAAAAATGTTCTATAGAATTTCTAAAGAATATCTCTATAGAATTTCTAATGAACTTTAGGACCGAAGTTCTATAGAATTTCTAAAGAATATCTCTGTAGAATTTCTAATGAACTTTAGGACCGAAGTTCTATAGAACAGGATTCTAAAGAATGGTTCTATAGAACATGGTTCTAAAGAATGGTTCTATAGAACAGGGTTCTAAAGAATGGTTCTATAGAACAGGGTTCTAAAGAATGGTTCTATAGAACAGGGTTCTAAAGAATGGTTCTATAGATCTCCTCTAAAGAATAATGCTATAGAAGAAAGTTCTAAAGAGTAGTTCTATAGAACAGGCTCCTATGGAATGGCTTTCTGTGGAATACGGTTCAGAATGATGTAGAAATGATTGGGCAGGCATTCTACAAAATCTGTGGTCTAACACTGGCAATGGAGAAAGACAAATATTGCAGTTGAATGAATGTTGACTTGTATTTATTATATACATGTAACTCAAATCTTGACGTAATAAATAAATGTCAGCAGCATAAATCAACATGATCACCGCGCTTCCCCGACTGTTAGAGACGGCTAGACGTCCAGCAGAATTTGTTTCTGAGGCCTTCTTTTTTTCCCATTTTCTGCGCAATGTTCAGTTTCACTCCAATGATTTTCTTTATCACATTTGCTTCACTTGAGGGATGGAGCTTCTTCACAAAATCTGAAAGATCAATAAAATATACCAGAATTAGTGTCTGCAGACACCAAGACACTAGCTGTCATGCAATGAGTTACACTATGGCATTTTTCAGCTCGATAAAGAGAGTGATGTCTATCATTTAATCAATGCAATGGATAGTCAACACACTGCATACATTGCATATCACGCGTTTCTATGCTGTAAGGCACTTGCACTGCTTGACGCACACAAAATCATATGTGGTGCAATCATGCCAGGCTTTACGAACTGCAACAAATCTGTATCAAATTCTGACAGTGCATGTACACTATTCATTAGCTATATAGAAAATCCATTCAGTGTGTGAAATATTTTTCAAATTATTTTCAGGATTTCACTTTCTTGTGAATCTTGTTGTGTACTTGATGGGTGTCCCCAATGGCGTTCGAACAATCACGAAAGTGCATTAATAGAATTCTAATAAAAATATTTAACTTCAATCTGATTGAAACCATATCCACATCGGGAAGGGGATCTGACACATTCCCTATCTAAAAGTCGTTCACTTCTCAACTTGCAGCAGAACTCACGGAAATTCCCGACGCTAGTTGTTAAATAGTAAGGCGGAGAATGCCGATATAAGATATCAAACGAGAAAAAGGTGTAGATATCCGTGCGCTGCGGTTTTTGCTTTGTCACTTGATGTTGGTTTCCGACGAGATCAAAGCTAATGTGACCACCCATGCCTATAAATCTGTCAAAACGAACATCTCGCAGTCAATTCATGGACCAAGCAGACTGGAAGCTATCTATACTTCATGCCAAACGATCACGGAACGACTTGGAGATAGGAAAAGGGTCAGATCCACTTCCCTGATGTGGATATGGTTTTAATCAGATTGATTTAACTTATACTCACCAATAATAGCAGACACTTTCTTGTCATCCAGTTTTGGTTTCTCATGCTTATCCTTAAAAGCATTGGATTTTTTTCCTGTCAAGCTGCTGTTGGCCAGCTCCTCTCTGGCAGAGCGACAGCAGGACGTCGAGCTGATAGTATTGTTGCCTGACGTGATAAGTCGTCCATCTTCATTAGCAGGCCAGGAAGTCCTTTAATAGAAAAAAGTACATTGTGATGCAGACACAATAAAAAAAAAATACATTAATAACATGAAGCTGGCGATATCCAAACCGCTCGGCTCTAACCCCAGCTATCATAATGTAAGGGTATTTTGATAGGAATCTTGTTCAAGTCAAGGGAAACATGGTAAGGAAGCAATCAAAGATGAAAAATATATATAACCATATATATTAATTCATCCTGACCACGCGAAGATTTAATATTTGTCGGTCAAGTATTAATCAGATATCCAGCTGAGACAAAATATCAAGAAGGAAGGGACGTAACTCTTGCTAATATAAGAGAAACACACAAAAACGGACGGACAGACAGACAAACAAACAAGTACCATATGTCCTCCCCTTATTTAGAGGGGAGGACATCACAACTTAGGATGTTGTATATGCAACAGTTCTGAAATTATCCCAAATCATAAATGGATTTTTATTGGAAAAAAGGGGCATAACTCTGGAAAATATTGTCCGAGACGACTCATTTTCGATAGGCTTCTTGTTACACTAAGATAAATAGATGTAACAAGTTTGGTTTCCGTACATGAAACGATTCTGTAAATATTGCGGTGACGGATGGACAGCCGTACATGACGACAATACCCGTAGGCCAAAGTTAGATGAAAATACAGTAATAAGAAAGTTATTTCATACATTGACATGTAAGCATATTTTCCATCAACCTATGATAATTACAATAACATACTTCTAGAATAAGAAAACCTACCTTCAACAACCCTCAATGCATCTCGAAGGGATTTGTTTTCCTCTCTCAACTGGAGGACTTCCTTCTTCAGGGATTCCATTTCTGTACATGTATCTTTCGGTGAAGTTCTTCCCAGCTGAAAATGTAAACATAACTCCAAAACCAAACATGCATTATGCCAAAAAATGCCTGTAATATTGTATCTATGTGAGTTTTACTACAATCAGGTATTTTGGTAAGGTTTACAAATACAAAAATAAGGTTTTACTCATAATGACAGTATAATTGCCACACTCAATATGACAGTTATTTAAATATAACTCCTAAACCACACATGCAAAATGGCTAATAATGCTTGGAAAAAATTGTTATTTTGTAAAGACAAGTTATTTTTTTTACTCAATATGACATTATAACTTTCATTCTAAATGTAAAAGTTATATAAACATAACTCCAAAACCAAACATGCATATTATCTAAAAAAAACTGTAATATTGTATCCATGTGAGTTTTATTAGAATCAGTCTTTTTTGTAAGGTTTGCAAATACAAAATATTGGTTTTACTCACTATGACAGTATACTGCTGTCATATTGAGTAAAAAAAACTTGTGTTATAACAAACCTTACAAAATATTTTTTTCCAGAAAAATTCACAGAGATACATTTCTCCAGGCATTATTAGTCATTTTGAATGTGTGGTTTAGGAGTTATGTTTAAATAACTGTCAGATCGAATGTGACAGTATACTGTCATAGTGAGTAAAACCTATTTTTTGTATTTGTAAACTTTACCAAAATACCTGATTCTGGTAAAACCCACATCGATACAATATTACAAGAATTTTTAAACATAAAGCATGTTTGGTTTTGGAGTCATGTTTATATAACTTTCATATTTAGTATGAAAGTTATACCATCATATTGAGTAAAAAACAAAAAATAATTTGTATCTTTACAAACCTTAAAAATATTTTTTTCCAGTAAAATTCACAAATATACCTCAAATATATATATAGTCATTTTGCATTTGTGTTTTAGGAGTTATGTTTAATTAACTGTCATATTGAGTGTGGCGGTTATACTGTCACTATGAGTAAAACCTAATTTTTGTTTTTGTAAACCTTACCAAAATACCTGATTCTGATAAAACTCACATGTATTCAATATTACAGGCATTTTTAAATGGATTGCATGTTTTGTTTTTGAGTTAGGTTTTGGAGTTATGTTTCTATAACTTTTTTATTTAGTTTGACAGTATACCGTCATATTGAGTAAAAAAACTTGTGTCTTTGTAAACCTTACAAAAGATCATTACTCTAGTAAAACTAACAAAGATACATTTCTCCAGGTTTAATAGCCATTTTCATGTGTCGTTTATGACTTATGTTTAAATAACTGCCATATTGAGTGTGGCACTTATAATGTCACTATCAGTAAAACCTATTTTTTTTATTTGTCAACCTTACCAAAATACCTCATTTTGGTAAAACTCACATAAATTTAATACTACAGACATTTTTAGACGGATTGCAAGTTTGGTTTTGAGTCATGTTTATATATTTTCTGCATGTAGTATGACAGTTATACTGTCATATTGAGTAAAAAAAACTAACGTGTGTCTTTACAAACCTTACAAATTATTTTTCCTAGTAAAACTCACAATGATACATTTCTCCAGGCATTATTAGCCATTTTGCATGTGTGGTTTAGGAGTTATGTTTACATAACTGTGAGATTGAATGTGACAGTATACTGTCATAGTGAGTAAAACCTAATTTTTGTATTTGTAAACCTTACCAAAATACCTGATTCTGGTAAAACTCACATAGATACAATATTACAGGTATTTTTAGACAAAATTCACGTTTGTTTTTGGAGTTATGTTTATATAACTTTCATATTTAGTATGACGGTTAAACCATCATATTGAGTAAAAAAAACTACCTTGTGTCTTTATAAACCTTAGAAATTATTTTTTTTCCTGTAAAACTCACAAAGATACATTTCTCCAGGCATTATTAGCCATTTATCATGTTTGGTTTAGTAGCTTTGTTTAAATACCTGTCATGTTAAATGTGGCAGTTATATTGTCATTATGAGTAAAAACTATTTTTTGTATTTGTAAACCTTACCAAAATACCTGATTCTGGTAAAACTCACATAGATAAAATATTACAGGAATTTTTAGAAATAAAACATGTTTGGTTTTGGAGTTATGTTTATATAACTTTCATATTCAGTATGACAGTTATACCATCATATTGAGTAAAAAAAAACTAATTTGTGTCTTTACAAACCTACAAAAAAAAAAAATTTCATTAAAATTCACAAAGATACATTTTTCCAGGCATTATTAGTCATTTTGCATTTGTTTTTTAAGAGTTATGTTTAAAAAACTGTCATATTGAATGTGGCAGTTATACTGTCATTATGAGTAAAACCTAAATTTTGTATTTGTAAACCTTACCAAAATACCTGATTTTGGTAAAACTCACATAGATTCAATATTACAGGCATTTTTAGACGGATTGCAAGTTTGGTTTTAGAGTTATGTGTATATAACTTTCATATTTAGTATGACAGTTATACTGTCAAATTGAGTAAAAAATAACAAACTCGTAATTTTAAAAACCTCACAAAATATTTTTTTCCAATAAAATTCAGATAGATACATTTTTCTCGGCATTATTAGTCATTTTGCATGTGTGGTTTAGGAGTTATTTTTAAATAGCTGTCAGATTGAATGAGACAGTATACTGTCATAGTGAGTAAAACCAATATTTTGTATTTGAAAAACTTACAAAAACAACTGATTCTAGTAAAACTCACACTGATACAATATTACAGGCATTTTTAGACATAATGCATGTTTGGTTTTGGAGTTATGTTTATATATTTTTTACATTTAGTATTACAGTTATACTGTCATATTGAGTAAAAAAAACTAACTTGTGTCTTTATAAACCTTACAAAATGTTTTTCCTGTAAAACTCACAAAGATACATTTCTCCAGGCATTATTAGCCATTAACCATGTTTGGTTTAGAGTTATGTTTAAATAACTGTCATATTGAGTGTGGCAGATATACTGTCATTATGAGTAAAACCTAATTTTGGTATTTGTAAAATTACCAAAATAACTGATTCTGATAAAACTCACATGGATAAAATATTACAGAATTTTTTAGACATAAAGCATGTTTCCATCATATTGTGTAAAAAAAACTAACTTGTGTCTATACAAACCTTACAAAATATTTTTTTTCCAGTAAAACTCACAAAAATACATTTCTCCAGTTATTATTAGCCATTTTGCATCTGTGGTTTAGAATTTGTGTTTAAATAACAGTCAGATTGAATGTGACAGTATACTGTCATAGTGAGTAAAACCTAATTTTTGTATATGTAAACCTTAACAAAATACCTGATTCTAGTAAAACTCACATAGATACAATATTACAGGCATTTTTAGACATGATGCATGTTTGGTTTTGGAGTTATGTTTATATACATTTTTCCAGGCATTATTAGCTATTTATCATGTTTGGTTTAGGAGTTATGTTTAAATAACTGTCATATCAAATAATGCAGTTATACTATCATTATGAGTAAAACCCAAGTTTTGTATTTGTAAACCTTACCAAAATACCTGATTCTGGTAAAACTCATATAGATTCAATATTACAGGCAGTTTAAGACGGATTGCAAGTTTGGTTTAGGAGTTTGGTTTTGGAATGATGTTTATATTACTTTTATATTTAGTTTGACAGTTATACCATCATATTCAGTAAAAAAAACAAAACTTTTGTCTTTACAAACCTTACAAAATATTTTTTTCTAGTAAAACTCACAAAGATACATTTCTCCAGGCATTATTAGCCATTTAGCATGTTTGGTTTAGGAGTTATGTTTAAATAACTGTTATTTTGAATATGGCAGTTATACTGTCATTATGAGTAAAACCCATTTTTTGTATTTGTAAACCTTACCAAAATACCTGATTCTGGTAAAACTCACATAGATTCAATATTACAGGCATTTTTAGACGTATTGCAAGTTTGGTTTTGGAGTTATGTTTATTTAACTTTCATATTTATTATGACAGTTTTACTGTCATATTAAGTAAAAAAAACTAACTTGTGTCTTTACAAACCTTATACATTTTTATTTTTTTTCCAGGATAACTCACAAAGATACATTTCTCCAGGCATTATTAGCCATTTTGTATGTGTGGTTTAGGAGTTTTGTTTACATAACTGTCAGATTGAATGTGACAGTATACTGTCATAGTGAGTAAAACCTAATTTTTGTATTTGTAAGCCTTACCAAAATACCTGATTGTGGTAAAACTCACATAGATACAATATTACAGGTATTTTTAGACAAAATTCATGTTTGTTTTTGGAGTTATGTTTATATAACTTTCATATTTAGTATGACAGTTATACCGTCTTATTGAATAAAAAAAAATAACGTGTGTCTTTATAAACCTTACAATTTTTTTCCCCCAGTAAAACTCACAAAGATACATTTCTCCAGGCATAAGTAGTCATTTATCATGTTTGGTTTAGTAATTATGTTTAAATACCTGTCAACATAACTGCCACTTTTAAATGTGGCAGTTATATTGTCATTATGAGTAAAACCTATTTTTTGTATTTGTAAACCTTACCAAAATACCTGATTCTAGTAAAACTCACATAGATACAATATTACAGGAATTTTTAGAAATAAAACATGTTTGGTTTTGGAGTTATGTTTATATAACTTTCATATTTAGTATGACAGTTATACCATCATATTGAGTAAAAAAAACTAATTTGTGTCTTTACAAACCTTACAAAATTTTTGTTTTTCATTAAAATTCACAAAGATACATTTTTCCAGGCATTATTAGTCATTTTGCATTTGTTTTTTAGGAGTTATGTTTAAAAAAAACTGTCATATTGAGTGTGGCAGTTATACTGTCACTATGAGTAAAACCTAAATTTTGTATTCGTAAACCTTACCAAAATACCTGATTCTGATAAAACTCACATATATTCAATATTACAGGCATTTTTAGACGGATTGCATATTTGGTTTTGGAATTTTGTTTATATACCTTTCATATATAGTATGACAGCTATACTGTTAAATTGTGTAAAAAAAACAACTAACTTGTGTCTTTACAAACCTTACAAAATATGTTTTCCAGTGAAACTCACAAAGATACATTCCTCAAGGCATTATTAGCCATTTTGTCAGATTAAATGTGACAGTATACTGTCATTATGAATAAAACTAATATTTTATAATTGTAAACCTTACATACATACTTACTCACATAGATACAATACTAAAGGCATTTTTAGACATAATGAATGTTTGGTTTTGGAGTCATTTTGCATTTGTGTTTTAGGAGTTATGTTTAATTAACTGTCATATTGAGTGTGGCAGTTATACTGTCACTATGAGTAAAACCTAATTTTTGTTTTTGTATACCTTACCAAAATACCTGATTCTGATCAAACTCACATGTATTCAATATTACAGGCATTTTTAGACGGATTGCATATTTGGTTTTGGAGTTGTGTTTATATAACTTTCATATATAGTATGACAGCTATACTGTTAAATTGTGTGAAAAAATCCAACTAAATCGTATCTTTACAAACCTTACAAAATATTTTTTCCAGTAAAATTCACAAATATACATTCCTCAAGGCATTACTAGCCATTTTGTCAGATTAAATGTGACAGTATACTGTCATTATGAGTAAAACTAATATTTTGTATTTGTAAACCTTACAAAAACAACTGATTCTAGTAAAACTCACATGGATGCAAAATTATAGGCATTTTTAGACATCATGCATGTTTGGTGGCAGTCAATGTGGCAGTTATACTGTCATTATGAGTAAAACCTATTTTTTGTATATTTCAACATTACCAAAATACCTGATTCTGGTAAAACTCACATAGATACAATACTAAAGGCATTTTCAGACATAATGCATGTTTGGTTTTGGAGTTATGTTTGTATACATTTCTCCAGGCATTAATAGCCATTTAGCATGTTTGGTTCAGGAGTTATGTTTAAATAACTGTTATTTTGAATATGGCAGTTATACTGTCACTATGAAAAAAAACTAAATTTTGTATTTATAAACCTTACCAAAATACCTGATTCTGGTAAAACTCACATAGATACAATATTACAGGCATTTTTAGACATAATGCATGTTTGGTTTAGGAGTTATGTTTAAATAACTGTCATATCAATTAATGCAGTTATACTGTCATTATGAGTAAAACCCAAGTTTTGTATTTGTAAACCTTACCAAAATACCTTATTTTGGTAAAACTCATATAGATTCAATATTACAGGCAGTTTAAGACGGATTGCAAGTTTGGTTTAGGAGTTTGGTTTTGGATTTATGTTTATATTACTTTTATATTTAGTTTGACAGTTATACCATCATATTGAGTAAAAAAAAAAAAAACATTTTTCTTTACAAACCTTACAAAATATTTTGTTTCTAGTAAAATTCACAAAGATACATTTTTCCAGGCATTATTAGCCATTTTGTAATTGTGGTTTAGGAGTTACAGTATGTTTAAATAACTGTCAGATTGAATGTGACAGTATACTGTCATAGTGAGTAAAACCTAATTTTTGTATTTGTAAACCTTACCAAAAATACCTGATTCTGGTAAAAATCACATAGATACAATATTGCAGGCATTTTTAGACATAATGCATATTTGGTTTTGGAGTTATGTTTATACAACTTTTATATTTAGTATGACAGTTATACCATCATATTGAGTAAAAAAAACAACAACTTGTGTCTTTATAAACCTTACAAAAAAAAAATTCCCAGTAAAACTCACAAAGATACATTTCTCCAGGCATAATTAGCCATTTATCATGTTTGGTTTAGGAGTTATGTTTAAACAACTGTCATATTGAGTGTGGCAGTTATACTGTCATTATGAGTAAAACCTATTTTTTGTATTTGTAAACCTTACCAAAATACCTGATTCTGGTAAAACTCACATAGATACAATACTACAGGAATTTTTAGAAATAAAACATGTTTGGTTTTGGAGTTATGTTTATATAACTTTCATATTTAGTTTGACAGTTATACCATCATATTGAGTAAAAAAAAAACTAATTTGTGTCTTTACAAACCTTACAATTTTTTTTTTTTTCATTAAAATTCACAAAGATACATTTTTCCAGGCATTATTAGTCATTTTGCATTTGTTTTTTAGGAGTTATGTTTAAAAAAAACTGTCATATTGAGTTAGGCAGTTATACTGTCACTATGAGTAAAACCTAATTTTTGTATTCGTAAACCTTACCAAAATACCTGATTCTGATAAAACTCACATATATTCAATATTACAGGCATTTTGAGACGGATTGCATATTTGGTTTTGGAATTTTGTTTATATAACTTTCATATATAGTATGACAGCTATACTGTTAAATTGTGTAAAAAAAACAACTAACTTGTGTCTTTACAAACCTTACAAAATATGTTTTCCAGTGAAACTCACAAAGATACATTCCTCAAGGCATTATTAGCCATTTTGTCAGATTAAATGTGACAGTATACTGTCAATATGAATAAAACTAATATTTTGTATTTGTAAACCTTACATACATACTTACTCACATAGATACAATACTAAAGGCATTTTTAGACATAATGAATGTTTGGTTTTGGAGTCATTTTGCATTTGTGTTTTAGGAGTTATGTTTAATTAACTGTCATATTGAGTGTGGCAGTTATACTGTCACTATGAGTAAAACCTAATTTTTGTTTTTGTATACCTTACCAAAATACCTGATTCTGATCAAACTCACATGTATTCAATATTACAGGCATTTTTAGACGGATTGCATATTTGGTTTTGGAGTTGTGTTTATATAACTTTCATATATAGTATGACAGCTATACTGTTAAATTGTGTGAAAAAACCCAACTAAATCGTATCTTTACAAACCTTACAAAATATTTTTTTCCAGTAAAATTCACAAATATACATTCCTCAAGGCATTATTAGCCATTTTGTCAGAATAAATGTGACAGTATACTTTCATTATGAGTAAAACTAATATTTTGTATTTGTAAACCTTACAAAAACAACTGATTCTAGTAAAACTCACATGGATACAAAATTATAGGCATTTTTAGACATCATGCATGTTTGGTGGCAGTCAATGTGGCAGTTATACTGTCATTATGAGTAAAACCTAATTTTTTTTAATTTTTTTTATTTTTTTTTTATTTTATTTATTTTTTTATTTTTTTTATGTCCTGTCCAGCTTCTCAGGCAAATCATATAGTTGATGTAGATGCCCATGTCGGCTGTTCAGATTTACTTTACAAAAGAGAAGTGTAGGATACTTCTCTTGTTGCCTTATTTGTATTTGACTTTATTAAATGTATTTATATTATCATTTAGTGCAGCCGGGCCGGAGCAGGAGGGGATAGAAAGAGAAAAAAAAAGAAGACAGAGGGGGAAATTGTGGGGACAAGAGGGGGATTAGACAGAGAGACAAAAACAACAACAGCAAACAACAACAATAGAGCAACATCAGCAAATATGACATGTACAAATATGATGGTAAAAGTAATAGCAAATAAGCAGTTAGCGAAAAATAAAAAATAATACAGAAATGACAATGAGCATTATTACACTACAAATGGATCAATACAAATACCAATAGAAATAGCGCTATTGATATTGAACAATACCAATAATTTACCTTTATTATCAACAATACAGTTG
Organism: Nerophis lumbriciformis; assembly: GCF_033978685.3. Taxonomy (NCBI): domain Eukaryota; kingdom Metazoa; phylum Chordata; class Actinopteri; order Syngnathiformes; family Syngnathidae; genus Nerophis; species Nerophis lumbriciformis. The sequence goes on from NC_084551.2 coordinate 43,508,394, forward strand.
TTTAAATGCAACAATACATATACGTAATGATAACTTGAGATACGAAAGAATGCAGAAAAATGGAGGGGGAGAAAGAGAAGCAACCTACATTAACCTTGTAGATTGTTATAGTCACAATAGGTTAAGCTTTGTCAGTGTGCCATGTGTTACACCCAGTTTACCCTAGGGCAACAACGTTAATATATGTTTGATGAAACGTGATTATGTGCATGAGTGTAAGTATGCATATGTACTTGTATATGTACAGAATGTGTATATGTGTTTGTACAATGAATGTATATGTACAGAATGTGTATATGTGTTTGTACAGTGAATGTATATGTACAGTATGTGTATGTGTATGTTTGTATATTGAATGTGCGTGTGGATGTACGAACATTAGGTAGGTAAATATGTACTGTATTTGTGTATGTATGTGGGAGCGTAGGTACCTATGTACGTATGTGAGCATATGTGAATTTGCATGTACAATACATTCGACTCCCAGAGTGCGTGGGAGCCAGAGCACGGCCCCATCACCCCCGAGAGCCAAACCCACAAACAGGAGGCGTGGTGCCCAGGGAACCAGGGACCACCACCCCCACGCAGCCAAGCCGGCCAGCGACAGGAACCCCAGAGCCCGACCCACCGTACCGCCCACAAGGGCCAGCAGCAGGCCGCAGACAGACGCACCCGGCAGAGGACAGGGCACGAGAAAAGCAGGGGACAGCCAGACCCCAAGCCAGCGAGAGACCACACCCCACACGGGCAGAAAGGCGAGACGCCCCGCCCGAGGGACCCAGAGACTCCCCGCAACCGGACGGGAAGACCGCCCCCGCCCCACCGGCAACCGGGCCCCCACGAGCCCACCCCCCACCCCCGGAGAGCGCGGCGAGGCCAGCCCCCGGCCACCCCACCCAAACCGGCCGCCGCAGGACCACCCAGGCACAGGGCCACGGGAACCACCCACCCCACCCGCAGGGACCCCAACGATGGAGATGGAACAACCATTAACCGCCCCGCCGAGCCCCCCCCCCTGAGGGAGGGGAAAAATTAAAAAATAATATTAATAAAATATATTAAAAAATAAATAAATAAATTAAAACCTAATTTTTGTATATTTCAACATTACCAAAATACCTGATTCTGGTAAAACTCACATAGATACAATACTAAAGGCATTTTTAGACATAATGCATGTTTGGTTTTGGAGTTATGTTTGTATACATTTCTCCTGGCATTAATAGCCATTTAGCATGTTTGGTTCAGGAGTTATGTTTAAATAACTGTTATTTTGAATATGGCAGTTATACTGTCACTATGAAAAAAACCTAAATTTTGTATTTATAAACCTTACCAAAATACCTGATTCTGGAAAAACTCACATAGATACAATATTACAGGCATTTTTAGACATAATGCATGTTTGGTTTTGGAGTTATGTTTATATACATTTTTCCAGGCATTATTAGCCATTTATCATGTTTGGTTTAGGAGTTATGTTTAAATAACTGTCATATCAAATAATGCAGTTATACTGTCATTATGAGTAAAACCCAAGTTTTGTATTTGTAAACCTTACCAAAATACCTTATTCTGTTAAAACTCATATAGATTCAATATTACAGGCAGTTTAAGACGGATTGCAAGTTTGGTTTAGGAGTTTGGTTTTGGAATTAGGTTTATATTACTTTTATATTTAGTTTGACAGTTATACCATCATATTGAATTTAAAAAAAAAAAAACGTTTTTCTTTACAAACCTTACAAAATGTTTTTTTTCTAGTAAAATTCACAAAGACACATTTTTCCAGGCATTATTAGCCATTTTGTAATTGTGGTTTAGGAGTTACAGTATGTTTAAATAACTGTCAGATTGAATGTGACAGTACATAGTGAGTAAAACCTAATTTTTGTATTTGTAAACCTTACCAAAAATACCTGATTCTGGTAAAAATCACATAGATACAATATTGCAGGCATTTTTAGACATAATGCATATTATTATGTTTATACAACTTTTATATTTAGTATGACAGTTATACCATCATATTGAGTAAAAAAAAAAAAAACTTGTGTCTTTATAAACCTTACAAAAAAAAATTCCCAGTAAAACTCACAAAGATACATTTCTCCAGGCATAATTAGCCATTTATCATGTTTGGTTTAGGAGTTATGTTTAAACAACTGTCATATTGAGTGTGGCAGTTATACTGTCATTATGAGTAAAACCTATTTTTTGTATTTGTAAACCTTACCAAAATACCTGATTCTGGTTAAACCCACATTGATACAATATTACAGGAATTTTTAGACATAAAGCATGTTTGGTTTTGGAGTTATGTTTATATAACTTTCATATTTAGTATGAAAGTTATACCATCATATTGAGTAAAAAACAAAAAATAATTTGTATATTTACAAACCTTACAAAATATTGTTTTCCAGTAAAATTCACAAATATACCTTTCTCTAGGCATTATTAGTCATTTTGCATTTGTGTTTTAGGAGTTATGTTTAATTTACTGTCATATTGAGTGTGGCAGTTATACTGTCAATATGAGTAAAACCTAATTTTTGTTTTTGTAAACCTTACCAAAATACCTGATTCTGATAAAACTCACATATATTCAATATTACAGGCATTTTTAGACGGATTGCATATTTGGTTTTGGAGTTGTGTTTATATAACTTTCATATATAGTATGACAGCTATACTGTTAAATTGTGTAAAAAAAACAACTAAATCGTGTCTTTACCAAAAAACCTGATTCAGGTAAAACTCATATAGATTCAATATTAAAGACAGTTTAAGACGGATTGCAAGTTTGGTTTAGGAGTTTGTTTTTGGAATTATGTTTATATTAATTTTATATTTAGTTTGACAGTTATACCATCATATTCAGTAAAAAAAAATAACTTTTGTCTTTACAAACCTTACAAAATAGTTTTTTCTAGTAAAATTCACAAAGATACATTTCTCCAGGCATTATTAGCCATTTAGCATGTTTGGTTTAGGAGTTGTGTTTAAATAACTGTTATTTTGAATACGGCAGTTATACTGTCATTATGAGTAAAACCCAATTTTTGTATTTGTAAACCTTACCTGAATACCTGATTCTGGTAAAACTCACATAGATTCAATATTACAGGCATTTTTAGACGTATTGCAAGTTTGGTTTTGGAGTTATGTTTATTTAACTTTAATATTTAGTAAGACAGTTATACTGTCATATTAAGTAAAAAAAACTAACTTGTGTCTTTACAAACCTTATAAAAAAAATTTTTTTCCAGGAAAACTCACAAAGATACATTTCTCCAGGCATTATTAGCCATTTTGTATGTGTGGTTTAGGAGTTATCTTTAAATAACTGTCAGATTGAATGTAGTAGTATACTGTCATTATGAGTAAAACCTAATTTTTGTATTTGTAAACCTTACCAAAAATACCTGATTCTGGTAAAAATCACATAGATACAATATTGCAGGCATTTTTAGACATAATGCATGTTTGGTTTTGGAGTTATGTTTAAACAACTTTCATATTTAGTATGACAGTTATACAATTATATTGAGTAAAAAAAATAACTTGTGTCTTTATAAACCTTACTTCTTTTTTTTCTCCAGAAAACTCACAAAGATACATTTCTCCAGGTATAATTAGCCATTTATCATGGTTGGTTTAGGAGTTATGTTTAAATAACTGTCATATTGAGTGTGGCAGTTATACTGTCACTATGAGTAAAACCTAATTTTTGTTTTTGTAAACCTTACCAAAATACCTGATTCCGATAAAATTCGCCTATTGCATATTTGGTTTTGGAGTTGTGTTTATATAACTTTCATATATCGTATGACAGCTATACTGTAAAATTGTGTAAAAAAAAAAAAAAACTAACTCGTGTCTTTACAAACATTACAAAATATTTTTTCCAGTAAAAATCACAAAGATACATTCCTCAAGGCATTATTAGCCATTTTGTCAGATTAAATGTGACAGTATACTGTCATAATGAGTAAAACTAATATGTTGTATTTGTAAACCATACAAAAACAACTGATTCTAGTAAAACTCACATGTATACAAAATTACAGGCATTTTTAGACATAATGCATGTTTGGTTTTGGAGTTATGTTTATGTATCTTTTACATTTATTATGACAGTTATACAAACATATTGAATAAAAAAACTTAACTTGTGTCTTTACAAACCTTACAAAATATTTTTATTTTCCAGTTAAACTCACAAAGATACCTTTCTCCAGGCAGTATTAGCCATTCAGCATGTTTAAATTAGGAGTTATGTTTAAATAACTGTAATTTTGAACGTGGCAGTTATACTGTCATTATGAGTAAAACCTACTTTTTTATTTGTAAACCTTACCAAAATACCTGATTCTGGTCAAACTCACATAGATTTAATATTACAGGCATTTTTAGACATAATGCATGTTTGGTTTTGGCGTTATGTTTATATAACTGTCATTTTGAATGTGGCAGTTATACTGTCATTATGAGTAAAAAAAACTAACTTTTGTCTTTACAAACCTTACAAAATATTTTTTTTTCCAGGTAAACTCACAAAGATACATTTCCCCAGGCATTATTAGCCATTTAACATGTTTGGTTTAGGAGTTATGTTTAAATAACTGTCATATTGAATGTGGCAGTTATACTGTCATTATGAGTAAAACCTATTTTTTGTATTTGTAAACCTTACCAAAAAACCTGTATCTGGTAAAACCCACATCGATACAATATTACAGGAATTTTTAGACATGTATGTTTGGTTTTGGAGTTATGTTTATATAACTTTCATATTTAGTATGACAGTTATACCATCATATTGAGTAATAAAACACTAATTTTTATCTTTACAAACCTTACAAAATATTTTTTTCCAGTAAAATTCACAAATATACATTTCTCTAGGCATTATTAGTCATTTTGCATTTGTGTTTTAGGAGTTATGGTTAAATAACTGTCATACTGAGTGTGGCAGTTATACTGTTACATCTATCACTATGAGTAAAACTAAATTTTTTGATTTGTAGACCTTACCAAAATACCTGATTCTGATAAAACTTACATATAATAAATATTACAGACATTTTTAGGCGGATTGCATGTTTGGTTTTGGAGTTATGTTTATAAAACTTTCATATATAGTATGACAGCTATACTGTAAAATTAAGTAAAAAAAACTAACGTGTGTCTTTACAAACCTTACACAATATTTGTTCCAGTAAAATTCACAAAGATACATTCCTCTAGGCATTATTAGCCATTTTGTCAGATTGATTGTGACAGTATACTCTCATTATGAGAAAAACTAATATTTTGTATTTGTAAACCTTACAAAAACAACTGATTCTAGTAAAACTCACGTAGATACAAAATTATAGGAATTTTTTAGACATAATGCATGTTTGGTTTTGGAGTTATGTTTATATACATTTTTCCAGGCATTATTAGCCATTTATCATGTTTGGTTTAGGAGTTATGTTTAAATAACTGTCATATCAAATAATGCAGTTATACTGTCATTATGAGTAAAACCCAAGTTTTGTATTTGTAAACCTTACCAAAATACCTTATTCTGTTAAAACTCATATAGATTCAATATTACAGGCAGTTTAAGACGGATTGCAAGTTTGGTTTAGGAGTTTGGTTTTGGAATTAGGTTTATATTACTTTTATATTTAGTTTGACAGTTATACCATCATATTGAATTTAAAAAAAAAAAAACGTTTTTCTTTACAAACCTTACAAAATGTTTTTTTTCTAGTAAAATTCACAAAGACACATTTTTCCAGGCATTATTAGCCATTTTGTAATTGTGGTTTAGGAGTTACAGTATGTTTAAATAACTGTCAGATTGAATGTGACAGTACATAGTGAGTAAAACCTAATTTTTGTATTTGTAAACCTTACCAAAAATACCTGATTCTGGTAAAAATCACATAGATACAATATTGCAGGCATTTTTAGACATAATGCATATTATTATGTTTATACAACTTTTATATTTAGTATGACAGTTATACCATCATATTGAGTAAAAAAAAAAAAAACTTGTGTCTTTATAAACCTTACAAAAAAAAATTCCCAGTAAAACTCACAAAGATACATTTCTCCAGGCATAATTAGCCATTTATCATGTTTGGTTTAGGAGTTATGTTTAAACAACTGTCATATTGAGTGTGGCAGTTATACTGTCATTATGAGTAAAACCTATTTTTTGTATTTGTAAACCTTACCAAAATACCTGATTCTGGTTAAACCCACATTGATACAATATTACAGGAATTTTTAGACATAAAGCATGTTTGGTTTTGGAGTTATGTTTATATAACTTTCATATTTAGTATGAAAGTTATACCATCATATTGAGTAAAAAACAAAAAATAATTTGTATATTTACAAACCTTACAAAATATTGTTTTCCAGTAAAATTCACAAATATACCTTTCTCTAGGCATTATTAGTCATTTTGCATTTGTGTTTTAGGAGTTATGTTTAATTTACTGTCATATTGAGTGTGGCAGTTATACTGTCAATATGAGTAAAACCTAATTTTTGTTTTTGTAAACCTTACCAAAATACCTGATTCTGATAAAACTCACATATATTCAATATTACAGGCATTTTTAGACGGATTGCATATTTGGTTTTGGAGTTGTGTTTATATAACTTTCATATATAGTATGACAGCTATACTGTTAAATTGTGTAAAAAAAACAACTAAATCGTGTCTTTACCAAAAAACCTGATTCAGGTAAAACTCATATAGATTCAATATTAAAGACAGTTTAAGACGGATTGCAAGTTTGGTTTAGGAGTTTGTTTTTGGAATTATGTTTATATTAATTTTATATTTAGTTTGACAGTTATACCATCATATTCAGTAAAAAAAAATAACTTTTGTCTTTACAAACCTTACAAAATAGTTTTTTCTAGTAAAATTCACAAAGATACATTTCTCCAGGCATTATTAGCCATTTAGCATGTTTGGTTTAGGAGTTGTGTTTAAATAACTGTTATTTTGAATACGGCAGTTATACTGTCATTATGAGTAAAACCCAATTTTTGTATTTGTAAACCTTACCTGAATACCTGATTCTGGTAAAACTCACATAGATTCAATATTACAGGCATTTTTAGACGTATTGCAAGTTTGGTTTTGGAGTTATGTTTATTTAACTTTAATATTTAGTAAGACAGTTATACTGTCATATTAAGTAAAAAAAACTAACTTGTGTCTTTACAAACCTTATAAAAAAAATTTTTTTCCAGGAAAACTCACAAAGATACATTTCTCCAGGCATTATTAGCCATTTTGTATGTGTGGTTTAGGAGTTATCTTTAAATAACTGTCAGATTGAATGTAGTAGTATACTGTCATTATGAGTAAAACCTAATTTTTGTATTTGTAAACCTTACCAAAAATACCTGATTCTGGTAAAAATCACATAGATACAATATTGCAGGCATTTTTAGACATAATGCATGTTTGGTTTTGGAGTTATGTTTAAACAACTTTCATATTTAGTATGACAGTTATACAATTATATTGAGTAAAAAAAATAACTTGTGTCTTTATAAACCTTACTTCTTTTTTTTCTCCAGAAAACTCACAAAGATACATTTCTCCAGGTATAATTAGCCATTTATCATGGTTGGTTTAGGAGTTATGTTTAAATAACTGTCATATTGAGTGTGGCAGTTATACTGTCACTATGAGTAAAACCTAATTTTTGTTTTTGTAAACCTTACCAAAATACCTGATTCCGATAAAATTCGCCTATTGCATATTTGGTTTTGGAGTTGTGTTTATATAACTTTCATATATCGTATGACAGCTATACTGTAAAATTGTGTAAAAAAAAAAAAAAACTAACTCGTGTCTTTACAAACATTACAAAATATTTTTTCCAGTAAAAATCACAAAGATACATTCCTCAAGGCATTATTAGCCATTTTGTCAGATTAAATGTGACAGTATACTGTCATAATGAGTAAAACTAATATGTTGTATTTGTAAACCATACAAAAACAACTGATTCTAGTAAAACTCACATGTATACAAAATTACAGGCATTTTTAGACATAATGCATGTTTGGTTTTGGAGTTATGTTTATGTATCTTTTACATTTATTATGACAGTTATACAAACATATTGAATAAAAAAACTTAACTTGTGTCTTTACAAACCTTACAAAATATTTTTATTTTCCAGTTAAACTCACAAAGATACCTTTCTCCAGGCAGTATTAGCCATTCAGCATGTTTAAATTAGGAGTTATGTTTAAATAACTGTAATTTTGAACGTGGCAGTTATACTGTCATTATGAGTAAAACCTACTTTTTTATTTGTAAACCTTACCAAAATACCTGATTCTGGTCAAACTCACATAGATTTAATATTACAGGCATTTTTAGACATAATGCATGTTTGGTTTTGGCGTTATGTTTATATAACTGTCATTTTGAATGTGGCAGTTATACTGTCATTATGAGTAAAAAAAACTAACTTTTGTCTTTACAAACCTTACAAAATATTTTTTTTTCCAGGTAAACTCACAAAGATACATTTCCCCAGGCATTATTAGCCATTTAACATGTTTGGTTTAGGAGTTATGTTTAAATAACTGTCATATTGAATGTGGCAGTTATACTGTCATTATGAGTAAAACCTATTTTTTGTATTTGTAAACCTTACCAAAAAACCTGTATCTGGTAAAACCCACATCGATACAATATTACAGGAATTTTTAGACATGTATGTTTGGTTTTGGAGTTATGTTTATATAACTTTCATATTTAGTATGACAGTTATACCATCATATTGAGTAATAAAACACTAATTTTTATCTTTACAAACCTTACAAAATATTTTTTTCCAGTAAAATTCACAAATATACATTTCTCTAGGCATTATTAGTCATTTTGCATTTGTGTTTTAGGAGTTATGGTTAAATAACTGTCATACTGAGTGTGGCAGTTATACTGTTACATCTATCACTATGAGTAAAACTAAATTTTTTGATTTGTAGACCTTACCAAAATACCTGATTCTGATAAAACTTACATATAATAAATATTACAGACATTTTTAGGCGGATTGCATGTTTGGTTTTGGAGTTATGTTTATAAAACTTTCATATATAGTATGACAGCTATACTGTAAAATTAAGTAAAAAAAACTAACGTGTGTCTTTACAAACCTTACACAATATTTGTTCCAGTAAAATTCACAAAGATACATTCCTCTAGGCATTATTAGCCATTTTGTCAGATTGATTGTGACAGTATACTCTCATTATGAGAAAAACTAATATTTTGTATTTGTAAACCTTACAAAAACAACTGATTCTAGTAAAACTCACGTAGATACAAAATTATAGGAATTTTTTAGACATAATGCATGTTTGGTTTTGGAGTAATGTTTAAATAGTCGTCATATTGAATGTGGCAGTATACTGTCATTATGAGTAAAACCTAATGTTTGTATTTGTCAACCTTACCAAAATACCTGATTCTGGCAAAACTCAAAAAGATACAGTATTACAGGCATTTTTAGACAAAATGCATTTAGGTTTTGGAGATATGTTTATATAACTTTCATATTTAGTATGACAGTTATATCATCATATTAAATAAAACAAATAACTTGTGTCTTTATAAACCTTACACATTATTTTTTTCCCAGTAAAACTCACAAACTTACATTTCTCCAGGCATTATTATTCATTTATCATGTTTGGTTTAGGAGTCATGTTTAAATAACTGTCATATCAAAAGTTGCAGTTATACTGTCATTATGAGTAAAACCCAAGTTTTGTATTTGTAAACCTTACCAAAATACCTGATTCTGTCAAAACTCACATAGATTAAATATTACAGGCAGTTTAAGACAGACTGCAAGTTTGGTTTAGGAGTTTGGATTTGGAATTATGTTTATCTAACTTTCATATATAGTATGACAGTTATACCATCATATTGAGTAAAAAAAACAACTAACTTTTGTCTTTACAAACCTTACAAAAAAAATGTTTTCTAGTAAAACTCACAAAGATTCATTTCTCCAGGCATTATTAGCCATTTAGCTTATTTGGTTTAGGAGCTATGTTTAAATAACTGTTATTTTGAATATGGCAGTTATACTGTCATTAAGAGTAAAACCCAATTTTTGTATTTGTAAACTTTACCAAAATAACTGATTCTGGTAAAACTCACATATATTCAATATTACAGGCATTTTTAGACGGATTGCAAGTTTGGTTTTGGTGTTATATTTATTCAACTTTCATATTTAGTATGACAGTTATACTGTCATATTGAGTAAAAAGAAAAAGCTAACTTGTGTCTTTACAAACCTTACAAACTATTTTTTTCCTGTAAAACTTACAAAGATACATTTCTCCAGGCATTATTTGACATTTTACTTGCATGATTTAGGAGTTATGTTTAAAAAACAGTCAGATTGAATGTGACAGTATACTTCCATAGTAGTTTTTTACTCAATATGCCAGTAATGTTCTTAAAATCCTGAGATAATGCAAAAAAAGCAATAAAAATGTTTTTCAACATAATTCCTACACCAAACATGCAACATGTCTAATAATGCTTGAAGACATGTATCTTTGTTAGTTTTACTAGAAAATGTATCTTTTGTAAGTTTTACAAAGACTCAAGCTAGTTTTTTTTAATACAATGTGACAGTATAACTGTCATACCAAATATGAAAGTTATATAAACATAACTCCAAAACGGAACATGTATTATGTCTAAAAATGCCTAAATATTGTATCTATGTGAGTTTTACAAGAATCAGTTAATTTGGTAAGGTGTACAATTACATAAATTAGGGGTTTACTCATAATGACAGTTAACTGCTACATTCAATTTGACTGTTATTTAAACATAACTCCCTAACCACACATGCAAAATAGGTTATTAAAGCCTAAAACAATGCATGCTTGTGAGTGTTACTCGAAACATATGCTATTTTAAGGTTTGCAAACACAAAAAGTAGTTTTTTACTCATTATGACAGTAATGTTCTTAAAATCCTGAGATAGTGCGAAATAAGCAATAAAAATGTTTTTCAACAATATTCCTACACCAAACATGCAACATGTCTAATAATGCCTGAAGACATGTATCTTTTTTAGTTTTACTAGAAAAATTATCTTTTGTAAGTTTTGCAAAGAGGCAAATAAGTTTTTTTTAATTCAATATGACAGTATAACTGTCATACCAAATATGAAAGTTATATAACCATAACTCCAAAACTGAACATGCATTGTGTCTAAAATTGCCTGTAATATTGTATCTATGTGAGTTTCACCAGAATCAGTTAATTTGGTAAGGTGTACAATTATATAAATTAAGGGTTTACTCATAATGACAGATATCTGCTACATTCAATTTGACAGTTATTTAAACATAACTTCTAACCACACATGCAAAATAGGCTAATAAAGCCTAAAACAATGCATCCTTGTAAGTTTTACTCGAAACATTTGCTATTTTAAGGCTTGCAAACACAAAAAGTATTTTTTTACTCATTATGACAGTAATGTTCTTAAAATCCTGAGATAATGCGAAATAAGCAATAAAAATGTTTTTTCAACATAATTCCTACACCAAACATGCAACATGTCTAATAATGCGTGAACGTATGTTTTACTAGAAAACATATCTTTTGTAAGTTTTGCAAAGAGGCAAGTTAGTTTTTTTAATTCAATATAACATTATAACTGTCATACCAAATATGAAATATATATAAACATAACTCCAAAATTGAACAAGTATTATGTCTAAAAATGCCTATAATATTGTATCTATGTGAGTTTTACCAGAATCAGGTAATTTGGTAAGGTTTACAAATACAAAATTTGGGTTTTTCTCATAATGACATTATAACTGCTATATTCAATTTGACAGTTATTTTAACATAACTTCCTAACCACACATGCAAATAGGCTAATAAAGCCTAAAACAATGCATCCTTGTGAGTTTTACTCTAAACATATGCTATTTGAAGGCTTGCAAACACAAAAAGTAGTTTTTTACTCATTATGACAGTAATGTTCTTAAAATAATGAGATAATGCGAAATAAGCAATAAATATGTTTTTCATTATAATTCCTACACCAAACATGCAACATGTCTAATAATGCCTGGATACATGTATCTTTGTTAGTTATACTAGAAAAAATATCTTTTGTAAGTTTTACAAAGACTCAAGTTAGTTTTTTTAATACAATATGACAGTATAACTGACATACCAAATATGAAAGTTATATAAACATAACTCCAAAACTGAACATGCATTGTGTCTAAAATTGCCTGTAATATTGTATCTATGTGAGTTTCACCAGAATCAGGTAATTTGGTAAGGTTTCCAAATACAAAATTTGTTTTTTTTCATAATGACAGTATATCTGCTACATTCAATTAAACTGTTATTTAAACATAACTTCCTAATCACACATGCAAATAGGTTAATAAAGCCTAAAACAATGTATCCTTGTGAGTTTTACTGGAAACATTTGCTATTTTAAGGCTTGCAAACACAAAAAGTAGTTTTTTACTCATTATGACAGTAATGTTCTTAAAATCCTGAGATAATGCGAAATAAGCAATAAAAATGTTTTTCAACTTAATTCCTACACCAAACATGCAACATGTCTAATAATGCCTGAAGACATGAATCTTTGTTAGTTTTACTAGAAAAAATATCTTTTGTAAGTTTTGCAAAAAGGCAAGTTAGTTTTTTTAATTCAATATGACAGTATAACTGTCATACCAAATATGAAATATATATAAACATAACTCCAAAATTGAACATGCATTAATGTCTAAAAATGCCTAAAATATTGTATCTATGTGAGTTTCACAAGAATCTGGTAATTTGGTAAGGTTTACAAATACAAAATTTGTTTTTTTTTCATAATGACTGTTTAACTGCTACATTCAATTTGACTGTTATTTAAACATAACTCCCTAACCACACATGCAAAATAGGTTAATAAAGCCTAAAACAATGCATCCTTGTGAGTTTTACTCGAAACATATGCTATTTTAAGGCTTGCAAACACAAAAAGTAGTTTTTTACTCATTATGACAGTAATTTTCTTAAAACAATGAGATAATGCGAAATAAGCAATAAAAATGTTTTTCAACATAATTCCTACACCAAACATGCAAGCTGTCTAATAATGCGTAAAGATATGTATCTTTGTTAGTTTTACTAGAAAAATTATCTTTTGTAAGTTTTGCAAAGAGTCAAGTTAAGTTTTTTTAATTCAATATGAAAGTATAACTGTCATACCAAATATGAAAGTTATATAAACATAACTCCAAAACTAAACATGCATTTTGTCTAAAAATGCCTAAAATATTGAATCTATTTGAGTTTTACAAGAATCAGGTAATTTGGTAAGGTGTACAATTACAAAAATTAGGGGTTTACTCATAATGACAGATAACTGCTACATTCAATTTGACAGTTATTTAAACATAACTTCTAACCACACATGCAAAATAGGCTAATAAAGCCTAAAACAATGCATCCATGTGAGTTTTACCGAAACATATACTATTTTAAGGCTTGCAAACACAAAAAGTAGTTTTTTACTCATTATGACAGTAATGTTCTTAAAATCCTGAGATAATGCGAAATAAGCAATAAAAATGTTTTTTCAAAATAATTCCTACACCAAACATGCAACATGTCTAATAATGCGTGAACATATGTATCTTTGTTAGTTTTACTAGAAAACATATCTTTTGTAAGTTTTGCAAAGAGGCAAGTTCGTTTTTTTAATTCAATATAACATTATAACTGTCATACCAAATATGAAATATATATAAACATAACTCCAAATTTGAACAAGTATTATGTCTGAAAATGCCTATAATATTGTATCTATGTGAGTTTTACCAGAATCAGGTAATTTGGTAAGGTTTACAAATACAAAATTTGGGTTTTTCTCATTATGACATTATAACTGCTATATTCAATTTGACAGTTATTTTAACATAACTTCCTAACCACACATGCAAATAGGCTAATAAAGCCTAAAACAATGCATCCTTGTGAGTTTTACTCTAAACATATGCTATTTGAAGGCTTGCAAACACAAAAAGGAGTTTTTTACTCATTATGACAGTAATGTTCTTAAAATCCTGAGATAATGCGAAATAAGCAATAAAAATGTTTTTCATCATAATTCCTACACCAAACATGCAACATGTCTAATAATGCCTGGATACATGTATCTTTGTTAGTTATACTAGAAAAAATATATTTTGTAAGTTTTACAAAGACTCAAGTTAGTTTTTTTTAATACAATATGACAGTATAACTGACATACCAAATATGAAAGTTATATAAACATAACTCCAAAACTGAACATGCATTGTGTCTAAAATTGCCTGTAATATTGTATCTATGTGAGTTTCACCAGAATCAGGTAATTTGGTAGGGTTTCCAAATACAAAATTTGTTTTTTTTCATGACAGTATAACTGCTACATTCAATTAAACTGTTATTTAAACATAACTTCCTAATCACACATGCAAATAGGTTAATAAAGCCTAAAACAATGTATCCTTGTGAGTTTTACTGGAAACATTTGCTATTTAAAGGCTTGCAAACACAAAAAGTATTTTTTACTCTTTATGACAGTAATGTTCTTCAAATCCTGAGATAATGCGAAATAAGCAATAAAAATGTTTTTCAACATAATTCCTACACCAAACATGCAACATGTCTAATAATGCCTGAAGACATGTATCTTTGGTAGTTTTACTACAAAATTATCTTTTGTAGGTTTTGCAAAGAGGCAAGTTAGTTTTTTTAATTCAATATGAAAGTATAACTGTCATACCAAATATGAAAGTTATATAAACATAACTCCAAAACTAAACATGCATTATGTCTAAAAATGCCTAAAATATTGTATCTATGTGAATTTTACAAGAATCAGTCAATTTGGTAAGGTGTACAATTACATAAATTAGGGGTTTACTCATAATGACAGATAACTGCTACATTCAATTTGACAGTTATTTAAACATAACTTCCTAACCACACATGCAAAATAGGCTAATAAAGCCTAAAACAATGCATCCATGTGAGTTTTACTCGAAACATATGCTATTTTAAGGCTTGCAAACACAAAAAGTAGTTTTTTACTCATGACAGTAATGTTCTCAAAATCCTGAGATAATGCAAAATAAGCAATAAAAACGTTTTTCATCATAATTCCTACACCAAACATGTCTTATAATGCCTGGATACAAGTATATTTGTTAGTTATACTAGAAAAATTATCTTTTGTAAGTTTTACAAAGACTCAAGTTAATTTATTTCATACAATATGACAGTATTGGTAACTGTCATACCAAATATGAAAGTTATATAAACATAACTCCAAAACTGAACATGCATTATGTCTAAAAATGCCTGTAATGTTGTTTCTATGTGAGTTTTACCAGAATCAGGTAATTTTGTAAGGTTTGCAAATACAAAAATTGTTTGTTTTTTTATGACAGTATACCTGTTACATTCAATTTGACTGTTATTTAAGCTTAACTCCCAAATCACACATGCAAATAGGTTAAAAATGCCTAAAACAATGCATCCTTGTGAGTTTTACTCGAAACATTTGCTATTTTAAGGCTTGCAATTACAAAAAGTACTTTTTTTATTCATTATGACAGTAATGTTCTTAAAATCCTGAGATAATGCGAAATAAGCAATAAAAATGTTTTTCAACATAATTCCTACACCAAACATGCAACATGTCTAATAATGCCTGAAGACATGTATCTTTGTAAGTTTTACTAGAAAATTATCTTTTGTAAGTTTTGCAAAAAGGGAAATTAGGTTTTTTAATTCAATGACATTATAACTGTCATACCAAATATGAAAGTTATATAAACATAACTCCAAAACCAAAATTGCAATACGTCTAAAAATGCCTGTAATATTGAATCTATGTGAGTTTTACCAGAATCAGGTATTTTGGTAAGGTTTACAAATACAAAATTTAGGTTTTACTCACTATGACAGTATACTGTCACATTCAATCTGACAGTTATGTAAACATAACTCCTAAACCACACATACAAAATGGCTAATAATGCCTGGAGAAATGTATCTTTGTGAATTTTCCTGGGGAAAAAAAAAAAATATTTTATAAGGTTTGTAAAGACACAAGTTAGTTTTTTTTACTTAATATGACAGTAAAACTGTCATACTAAATATGAAAGTTAAATAAACATAACTCCAAAACCAAACTTGCAATACGTCTAAAAATGACTGTAATATTGAATCTATGTAAGTTTTACCAGAATCAGGTATTTTGGTAAGGTTTACAAATACAAAAATTGGGTTTTACTCATAATGACAGTATTACTGCATTATTTGATATGACAGTTATTTAAACATAACTCCTAAACCAAACATGATAAATAGCTAATAATGCCTGGAAAAATGTATTTAAACATAACTCCAAAACCAAACATGCATTATGTCTAAAAATGCCTGTAATATTGTATCTATGTGAGTTTAACCAGAATCAGGTATTTGGTAAGGTTTATAAATACAAAATATAGGTTTAACTTATAATGACAGTATAACTGCCACCCTCAATATGACGGTTATGTTAACATAACTCCTAAACCACAGATGCAAAATGGCTAATAATAACTGGAGAAATGTATTTTTGTGAGTTTTACTGGAAAACAAATATTTTGTAAGGTTTGTATGGACACAAGTTAATTTTTTTTTACTCAATATGATGGAAACATGCTTTATGTCTAAAAAATCCTGTAATATTTTATCCATGTGAGTTTTATCAGAATCAGTTATTTTGGTAATTTTACAAATACAAAAAATAGGTTTTACTCATAATGACAGTATATCTGCCACACTCAAGATGACAGTTATTGACATAACTTCAAGATGACATAACTCTAAACCAAACATGGTTAATGGCTAATAATGCCTGGAGAAATGTATCTTTGTGAGTTTTACTGGAAAAAAATAATTTTTAAGGTTTATAAAGACACAAGTTAGTTTTTTTTACTCAATATGACAGTATAACTGTAACACTAAATGTAAAAAATATATAAACATAACTCCAAAACATAACATGCATTATGTTTAAAAATGTAATTTTGTATCCATGCAAGTTTTACTAAAATCAATTGTTGTAGTAAGGTTTGCAATTACAAAATATTGGTTTTACTCACCATGATAGTATACTGTCACATTCAATTTGACAGTTATTTAAACATAACTACCAAACCACACATGCAAAATGGCTATAATGACTGGAGAAATGTATCTTTGTGAGATTACTGGAAAAACATATTTTGTAAGGTTTGTAAAGAAACAATTTAGTTTTTTTTACTTAATATGATGAGATGGCGACTTTTCCAGGGTGTACCTCGCCTTCCGCCCGATTGTAGCTGAGATAGGCTCCAGCGCCCCCTGCGACCCCGAAGGGAATAAGCGGTAGAAAATGGATGGATGGATGGACAGTACAACTGTCACACTAAATGTAAAAGTAGTATAAACATAACTCCAAAACCAAACATGCATTATGTCTAAAAATGCCTGTAATATTGTATCAATGTGAGTTTCACTAGAATCAGTTATTTTTGTAAGTTTTGCAAATACAAAATATTGGTTTTACTCACTATGACAGTATACTGTCATATTCAATCTGACAGCTTTTTAAACATAACTCCTAAACCACACATGCAAAATGACTAATAATGCCGAGAAAAATGTATCTCTCTGAATTTTATTGGAAAAAAATATTTTGGGAGGTTTTTAAAATTACAAGTTTGTTATTTTTTTACTCAATTTGACAGTATAACTGTCATACTAAATATGAAAGTTATATACACATAACTCTAAAACCAAACTTGCAATCCGTCTAAAAATGCCTGTAATATTGAATCTATGTGAGTTTTACGAAAATCAGGTATTTTGGTATGGTTTACAAATACAAAAATTAGGTTTAACTCATAATGACAGTATAACTGCCACACTCAATATGACAGTTTTTTAAACATAACTCCTAAAAAACAAATGCAAAATGACTAATAATGCCTGGAAAAATGTATCTTTGTGAATTTTAATGAAAAAAAAAAACATTTTGTAAGGTTTGTAAAGACACAAATTAGTTTTTTTTACTCAATATGATGGTATAACTGTCTTACTAAATATGAAAGTTATATAAACATAACTCCAAAACCAAACATGTTTTATGTCTAAAAATTCCTGTAATATTGTATCTATGTGAGTTTTACCAGAATCAGGTATTTTGGTAAGGTATACAAATACAAAAATTAGGTTTTACTCATAATGACAATATAACTGCCACTTTTAACATGACAAGTATTTAAACATAATTCCTAAACCAAACATGATAAATGGCTAATAATGCCTGGAAAATGTATTTTTGTGAGTTTTACAGGAAAACTATAATTTGTAAGGTTTATAAAGACACAAGGTAGTTTTTTTTATTTAATATGATGGTATAACCGTCATACTAAATATGAAAGTTATTTAAACATAACTCCATAAACAAACATGAATATTGTCTAAAAATACCTGTAATATTGTATCTATGTGAGTTTTACCAGAATCAGGTATTTTGGTAAGGTTTCCAAATACAAAAATTAGGTTTTACTCACTATGACAGTATACTGTCACATTCAATCTGACAGTTATGTAAACATAACTCCTAAACCACACATGCAAAATGGCTAATAATGCCTGGAGAAATGTATCTTTGTGAGTTTTACTAGGAAAAATAATTTGTAAGGTTTGTAAAGACACACGTTAGTTTTTTTTACTCAATATGACAGTATAACTGTCATACTACATGCAGAAAATATATAAACATGACTCCAAAACCAAACTTGCAATCCGTCTAAAAATGTCTGTTATATTGAATATATGTGAGTTTTACCAAAATGAGGTATTTTGGTAAGGTTGACAAAAAAAAAAAAAGGTTTTATTGATAGTGACATTATAAGTGCCACACTCAATATGACAGTTATTTAAACAAGTAAATAAGTCAACGACACATGAAAATGGCTATTAAACCTGGAGAAATGTATCTTTGTTAGTTTTACTAGAGTAATGATCTTTTGTAAGGTTTACAAAGACACAAGTTTTTTTATTCAATATGACGGTATACTGTCAAACTAAATAAAAAAGTTATAGAAACATAACTCCAAAACCAAACTCAAAAACCAAACATGCAATCCATTTAAAAATGCCTGTAATATTGAATACATGTGAATTTTATCAGAATCAGGTATTTTGGTAAGGTTTACAAAAACAAAAATTAGGTTTTACTCATAGTGACAGTATAACTGCCACACTCAATAGACAGTTAATTAAACATAACTCCTAAAACACAAATGCAAAATGACTAATAATGCCTAGAGAAAGGTATATTTGTGAATTTTACTGGAAAACAATATTTTTTAAGGTTTGTAAAGATACAAATTATTTTTTGTTTTTTACTCAATATGATGGTATAACTTTCATACTAAATATGAAAGTTATATAAACATAACTCCAAAACCAAACATGCTTTATGTCTAAAAATTCCTGTAATATTATATCGATGTGGGTTTTACCAGAATCAGGTATTTTGGTAAAGTTTACAAATACAAAAAATATGTTTTACTCATCATGACAGTATAACTGCCACACTCAATATGACAGTTGTTTAAACATAACTCCTAAACCAAACATGATAAATGGCTAATTATGCCTAGAGAAATGTATCTTTGTGAGTTTTACTGGGAAAAAAAAATAAAAAATTGTAAGGTTTGTAAAGACACAAGTTAGTTTTTTCTAACTCAAAAAGACAGTATAACTGTCATACTAAATGGAAAAGTTATATAAACATAACTCCAAAACCAAACATGCATTATGTCTAAAAATGCCTGAAATGATGTATCCATGTGAGTTATACTAGAATATGTTGTTTTTGTAAGTTTTGCAAATACAAAATATTGGTTTTACTCACTATGACAGTATACTGTCACATTCGATCTGACAGTTATTTAAACATAACTCCTAAACCACACATTCAAAATGACTAATAATGCCTGGAGAAATGTATCTCTGTGAATTTTTCTGGAAAAAAATATTTTGTAAGGTTTGTTATAACACAAGTTTTTTTTAACTCAATATGACAGCAGTATACTGTCATTGTGAGTAAAACCAATATTTTGTATTTGCAAACCTTACAAAAACAACTGATTCTAGTAAAACTCACATGGAGACAATATTACAGTTATTTTTAGATAATATGCATGTTTGGTTTTGGAGTTATGTTTATATAACTTTTACATTTAGTATGACAGTTATAATGTCATATTGAGTAAAAAAAACAACTTGTCTTTACAAAATAACAATTTTTTCCATTTTAGCCATTTTGCATGTGTGGTTTAGAAGTTATATTTAAATAACTGTCATATTGAGTGTGGCATTTATACTGTCATTATGAGTAAAACCTTATTTTTGTATTTGTAAACCTTACCAAAATACCTGATTGTAGTAAAACTCACATAGATACACTATTACAGGCATTTTTAGACATAATGCATGTTTGGTTTTGGAGTTATGTTTATATAACTTTCATATTTAGTATGACAGTTATACTGTCATATTAAGTAAAAAAAACTAACTTGTGTCTTTACAAACCTTACAAAATATATTTTATTTTTTTTTCAGTAAAACTCACAAAGATACATTTCTCCAGGCATTATTAGTCATTTTGTATGTGTGGTTTAGGAGCTATGTTTAAATAACTGTCAGATTGAATGTGACAGCATACTGTCATAGTGAGTAAAACCAATATTTTGTATTTGCAAACCTTAAAAAAAAAAAGATTCTAGTAAAACTCACATGGATACAATGTTACAGGCATTTTTAGACATAATGCATGTTTAGTTTTGGAGTTTTGTTTATATACATTTTACATTTAGTATGACAATTATACTGTCATATGGAGTAAAAAACAACTAACTCGTGTCTTTACAAACCTTACAAAAATGTTGTTTTTTTTCAGTAAAACTCACAAAGATGCATTTCTCCAGTCATTATTAGCCATTTAGCATGTTTGGTTTAGGAGTTATGTTTAAATAACTGTCATTTTGAACGTTGCAGTTATACTGTCATTATGAGTAAAACCTAATTTTTGTATTTGTAAACCTTACCAAAATACCTGTTTCTGGTAAAACTCACATAGATTCAATATTACAGGCATTTTTAGACGGATTGCATGTTTGGTTTTGAAGTTATGTTTATATAACTTTCAAATATAGTAAGACAGTTATACCATCAAATTGAGTAAAAAAAACTATATTGTGTCCAAACAAACCTTACAAAATATTTTTTTTCCAGTAAAACTCACAAAAATACATTTCTCCAGGAATTATTAGCCATTTTGCATCTGTGGTTTGGAATGTATGTTTAAATAACAGTCATATTGAATGTGACAGTATACTGTCATAGTGAGTAAAACCAAAATGTTGTATTTGCAAACCTTACAAAAACAAATGAATCTACTAAAACTCACTTGGATACAATATTATAGGCATTTTAAGACATAATGCATGTTTGGTTTAGGAATTATGTTGAAAAACAATTTTATTGCTTTTTTTGCATTATATCAGGATTTTAAAAACATCACTGTCATATTGAGAAAAAAATTACTTTTTTTAATTGCAAGCCTTAAAAAAGCATATGTTCGAGTAAAACTCACAAGGATGCATTGTTTTAGGCATTATTAGCATTTTTGCATGTGTGGTTTAGGAGTTATGTTTAAATAACTGTCAGATTGAATTTTGACAGTATACTGTCATAGTGAGTAAAACCAATATTTTGTATTTGCAAACCTTACAAAAACAACTTTCTAGTAAAACTCACATGGATACAATATTACAGGCATTTTTAGACATAAAGCATGTTTGGTTTTGGAGTTATGTTTATATAAATTTTACTTTTAGTATGAGAGTTACACTGTCATATGGAGTAAAAAAAACTAACTTGTGTCTTTACAAACCTTACAAAAAAATGTTTTTTCCAGTAAAACTCACAAAAATGCATTTCGCCAGTCATAATTAGCCATTTAGCATGTTTGGTTTAGGAGTTATGTTTAAATAACTGTCATTTTGAATGTGGCAGTTATTCTGTCATTATGAGTAAAACCTAATTTTTGTATTTGTAAACCTTACCAAAATACCTGATTCTGGTAAAACTCACAGAGACTCAATATTACAGGCTTTTTTAGACGGATTGCATGTTTGGTTTTGGAGTTATGTTTATATAACTTTCATATTTAGTATGACATTTATATTGTCAAATTGAGTAAAAAAAACTAACTTGTGTTTTTACAAACCTTACAAAATATTTTTTTTCCAGTAAATTTCACTGAGATACATTTTTCCAGGCATTATTAGTCATTTTGCATGTGTGGTTTAGGAGTTATGTCAGATTGAATGTAACAGTATACTGTCATAGTGAGTAAAACCAATATTTTGTATTTGCAAAACCTTACAAAAACAACTGATTCTACTAAAACTCACATGGATACAATATTACAGGCATTTTTAGACATAAGGCATGTTTGGTTTTGGAGTTTTAATTATATAACTTTTACATTTAGTATGACAGTTATACTGTCATATTGAGTAAAAGAAACTAACTTGTGTCTATACAAACCTTACAAAATATTTTTTTCCAGTACTAGGTATTTTGGTAAGGTTTACAAATAAAAAAATTAAGTTTTACTCATAATGACAGTATAACTGCCACGTTCAAAATGACAAATATTTAAACATAACTCCTAAACCAAACTTGCTATATGGCTAATAATGCCTGGAGAAAGTATCTTTGTGAGTTTTAATGGAAAAACAATATTTTGGATGGTTTGTAAAGACACAAGTTAGTTTTGTTTTACTCAATATGACAGTATAACTGTCATACTTAATGTAAAAGTTGTATAAACATAACTAAAAAACCAAACTTGCATTATTTCTATAATTGCCTGTAACGATGTATCCATGTGAGTTTTACTAGAATCAGTTGTTTTTGTAAGTTTTGCAAATACAAAATATTGGTTTTACTCACTATGACAGTATACTGTCACATTCAATCTGACAGTTATTTAAACATAACTCCTAAACCACACATTCAAAGTGACTAATAATAACTGGAGAAATGTATCTCTGTGATTTTTTCTGGAAAACATTTTTTTTTTTAAAGTTTGTAAAAACACGTTAGTTTTTTTTTTACTCAATATGACAGCAGTATACTGTCATATTGAGTAAAACCAATATTTTGTATCTGCAAACCTTACAAAAACAACTGATTCTAGTAAAACTCACATGGATACAAAATTACAGGAATTTTTTTGATATAATGCATGTTTGGTTTTGAAGTTATGTTTATATAACTTTTACATTTAGTATGACAGTTATAATGTCATATTGAATAAAAAAAATAACTTGTGTCTTTACAAACCTTACAAATTTTTTTTTCCAGTAAAACTCACAAATATAAATTTTTCCAAGCATTGTTAGCCATTTTGCATGTGTTGTTAGGGTTAGGGTTAGGGGTTAGGGTTAGGGTTAGGGTTAAAGTTGGTAAAACCCACACCGATACAATAATCCAGGAATTTTTAGACATAAAGCATGTTTTGGAGTTATGTTTATATAACTTTCATATTTAGTATGACAGTTATACCATTAATTTGAATAAAAAAAACCTAATTTTTATCTTTACAAATCTTACAAAATATTGTTTTCCAGTAAAATTCACAAATATACATTTCTCTAGGCATTATTAGTCATTTTGCATTTGTGTTTTAGGAGTTATGTTTAATTAACTGTCATACTGAGTGTGGCAGTTATATTGTCACTATGAGTAAAACCTAATTTTTGTATTCGTAAACCTTACCAAAATACCTGAATCTGATAAAACTCACATATATTCAATATTACAGGCATTTTTAGACGGATTGCATATTTGGTTTTGGAATTATGTTTATATAACTTTCATATATAGTATGACAACTAAACTGTTAAACTGTGTAAAAAAAAACTAACTTGTGTCTTTACAAACCTTACAAAATATTTTTCCAGTAAACCTCACAAAGATACATTCCTCAAGGCATTTTTAGTCATTTTGTCAGTATACTGTCATTATGAGTAAAACTAATAGTTTGTATTTATAAACCTTATAAAAACAACTGATTATAGTAAAACTCACATGGATACAAAATAATAATCATTTTTAAACACAATGTATGTTTGGTGGCAGTCAATGTGGCAGTTATACTGTCATTATGAGTAAAACCTAGATTTTGTAATTGTAAACCTTACCAAAATACCTGATTCTGGTAAAACTCACATAGATACAATATTACAGGCATTTTTAGACATAATGTATGTTTGGTTTTGGAGTTATATTTATATAACTTTCATATTTAGTATGACAGTTATACCATCATATTAAATAAAAAAAACTAACTTGTGTCTTTATAAACCTTACAAATTATTTGTTTCCAGTAAAACTCACACTGATACATTTCTCCAGGCATTATTAGCCATTTATCATGTTTGGTTTAGGAGTTATGTTTAAATAACTGTCATATCAAATGTTGCAGTTATACTGTCATTATGAGTAAAACACAAGTTTTGTATTTGTAAACCTTACCAAAATACCTGATTCTGGTAAAACTCACATAGATTAAATATTACAGGCAGTTTAAGACATATTGCAAGTTTGGTTTAGGAGTTTGGTTTTGGAATTATGTTTATATAACTTTCATATTTAGTATGACAGTTATACCATCATATTGAGTAAAAAAAAACTAACTTTTGTCTTTACAAACCTTACAAAATATTTTTTTCTAGTAAAAATCACAAAGATACATTTCTCCAGGCATTATTAGCCATGTATCATGTATGGTTTAGGAATTATGTTTAAATAACTGTCATGTTGAGTGTGGCAGTATACTGTCATAGTGAGTAAAACCTAATTTTTGTATTTGTAAACCTTACCAAAATACCTGATTCTGGTAAAACTCACATAGATACAATATTACAGGAATTTTTAGACATAAAACCTGTTTGGTTTTGGAGTTATGTTTATATAACTTTCATATTTAGTATGACAGTTATACCATCATATTGCGTAAAAAAAACCTAATTTATGTCTTTACAAACCTTACAAAATATTTTTTTTCCATTAACATTCACAAAGATACATTTTTCCAGGCATTAATAGTCATTTTGCATTTGTTTTTTTAGGAGTTATGTTTAAAAAACTGTCATATTGAGTGTGGCAGTTATACTGTCATTATGAGTAAAACATAATTTTTGTATTTGTAAACCTTACCAAAATACCTGATTTTGGTAAAACTCACATAGATTCAATATTACAGGCATTTTTAGACGGATTGCAAGTTTGGTTTTGGAGTTATGTGTATATAACTTTCATATTTAGTATGACAGTTATACTGTCAAATTGAGTAAAAAATAACAAAATTGTAATTTTACAAACCTTAGAAAATATTTTTTTCCAGTAAAATTCACAGAGATACATTTTTCTCGGCATTATTAGTCATTTTGCATGTGTGGTTTAGGAGTTATGTTTAAATAGCTGTCAGATTGAATGTGACAGTATACTGTCATAGTGTGTAAAACTAATATTTTGTATTTGCAAAACTTACAAAAACAACTGGTTCTAGTAAAACTCACATGGATACAATATTACAGGTATTTTTAGACATAATGCATGTTTGGTTTTGGAGTTATGTTTATACTACTTTTACATTTAGTATGACAGTTATACTGTCCATCCATCCATCCATTTACCACCGCTTATTCCCTTCGGGGTCGCTGGAGCCTATCTCAGCTACAATCGGGCGGAAGGCGGTGTACACCCTGGAAAAGTTGCCACCTAAAAAAAAAACTAAATTGGTTCTTTACAAACCTTACAAAATATGTTTTACCAGTAATCTAAAAAAGATACATTTCTCCAGGTATTATAGCCATTTTGCATGTGTGGTTTGGTAGTTATGTTTAAATAACTGTCAAATTGAATGTGACAGTATACTATCATGGTGAGTAAAACCAATATTTTGTAATTGCAAACCTTACTACAACAATTGATTTTAGTAAAACTCGCATGGATACAAAATTACAGGCATTTTTAAACATAATGTATGTTTGGTTTTGGAGTTATGTTTATATATTTTTTACATTTAGTATTACAGTTATACTGTCATATTGAGTAAAAAAAACTAACTTGTGTCTTTATAAACCTTAAAAAAAAAATGTTTCCAGTAAAACTCACAAAGATACATTTCTCCAGTCATTATTAGCCATTAACCATGTTTGGTTTAGAGTTATGTTTAAATAACTGTCATATTGAGTGTGGCAGATAAACTGTCATTATGAGTAAAACCTATTTTTTGTATTTGTAAAATTACCAAAATAACTGATTCTGATAAAACTCACATGGATAAAATATTACAGGATTTTTTAGACATAAAGCATGTTTCCATCATATTGAGTAAAAAAAACTAACTTGTGTATATACAAACCTTACAAAATATTTTTTTTCCAGTAAAACTCACAAAAATACATTTCTCCAGTTATTATTAGCCATTTTGCATCTGTGGTTTAGAATTTGTGTTTAAATAACAGTCAGATTGAATGTGACAGTATACTGTCATAGTGAGTAAAACCCAATTTTTGTATTTGTAAACCTTAACGAAATACCTGATTCTAGTAAAACTCACATTGATTCAATATTACAGGCATTTTTAGACGAATTGCATATTTGGTATTGGAGTTATGTTTATATAACTTTTACTTTTATTAAGACAGCTATACAAACATATTGAATAAAAAAAACTATTTTGTGTCTTATCAAACCTTACAAAATATTTTTTTTCCTGTAAAACTCACAAAGATACATTTCTCCAGGCATTATTAGCCATTTTGCATGTGTGGTTTAGGAGTTATGTTAACATAACCGTCATATTGAGGGTGGCAGTTATACTGTCATTATGAGTAAAACCTAATTTTTGTATTTATAAACCTTACCAAAATTCCTGATTCTGGTAAAACTCACATAGATACAATATTACAGGCATTTTAAGACATAATGCATGTTTGGTTTTGGAGTCATGATTATAGACATTTTTCCAGGCATTATTAGCTATTTATCATGTTTGGTTTAGGAGTTATGTTTAAATAACTGTCATATCAAATAATGCAGTTATACTGTCATTATGAGTAAAACCCAAGTTTTGTATTTGTAAACCTTACCAAAATACCTGATTCTGGTAAAACTCATATAGATTCAATATTACAGGCAGTTTAAGACGGATTGCAAGTTTGGTTTAGGAGTTTGGTTTTGGAATGATGTTTATATTACTTTTATATTTAGTTTGACAGTTATACCATCATATTGAGTAAAAAAAAAAAAAAAAAATGTTCTAGTAAAACTCACAAAGATACATTTCTCCAGGCATTATTAGCTATTTAGCATGTTTGGTTAAGAAGCTATGTTTAAATAACTGTTATTTTGAATATGGCAGTTATACTGTCATTATGAGTAAAACCCAATTTTTGTATTTGTAAACCTTACCAAAATACCTGATTCTGGTAAAACTTACATAGATTCAATATTACAGGCATTAGACGTATTGCAAGTTTGGTTTCTGAGTTATGTTTATTTAACTTTCATATTTAGTATGACAGTTCTACTGTCATATTAAGTAAAAAAAAACTAACTTGTGTCTTTACAAACCTTATACTTTTTCTTTTTTTTCCCAGGAAAACTCACAAATATACATTTCTCCAGACATTATTAGCCATTTTGTATTTGTGGTTTAGGAGTTACAATATGTTTAAATAACTGTCAGATTGAATGTGACAGTATACTGTCATAGTGAGTAAAACCTAATTTTTGTATTTGTAAAACCTTACCAAAAATAACTGATTCTGGTAAAAATCACATGGATACAATATTGCAGGCATTTTTAGACATAATGCATGTTTGGTTTTGGAGTTATGTTTATATACATTTTTCCAGGCTTTATTAGCTATTTATCATGTTTGGTTTAGGAGTTATGTTTAAATAACTGTCAGATTGCATGTGACAGTATACTGTCATTATGAGTAAAACCTATTTTTTGTATTTGTAAACCTACCAAAATACCTTATTCTGGTAAAACCCACATCGATACAATATTACAGGAATTTTTTAGACATAAAACATGTTTGGTTTTGGAGTTATGTTTATATAACTTTCATATTTAGTATGACAGTTATACCAACATATTGAGTAAAAAAAAACTAATTTGTATCTTTACAAACAAAATATTGTTTTCCAGTAAAATTCACAAATATACATTTCTCTAGGCATTAGTAGTCATTTTGTATTTGTGTTTTAGGAGTTATGTTTAATTAACTGTCATATTGAGTGTGGCAGTTATACTGTCACTATGAGTAAAACCAAATTTTTGTATTCGTAAACCTTACCAAAATACCTGATTCTGATAAAACTCACACATATTCAATATTACAGGCATTTTTAGACAGATTGCATATTTGGTTTTGGAATTATGTTTATATAACTTTCATATATAGTATGACAGCTATACTGTTAAATTGTGTAAAAAAAAACAACTAACTTGTGTCTTTACAAACCTTACAAAATATTTTTTCCAGTAAAACTCACAAAGATACATTCCTCAAGGCATTATTAGCCATTTTGTCAGATTAATTGTGACAGTATACTGTCATTATGAGTAAAACTAATATTTTGTATTTGTAAACCTTACAAAAACAACTGATTCTGGTAAAACTCACATAGATACAATATTACAGGCATTTTTAGACATAATGCATGTTTGGTTTTGGAGTTATGTTTATATAACTTTCATATTTAGTATGACAGTTATACCATCATATTAAATAAAAAAAACTAACTTGTGTCTTTATAAACCTTACAAATTATTTTTTTCCAGTAAAACTCACAATGATACATTTCTCCAGGCATTATTAGCCATTTATCATGTTTGGATTAGGAGTTATGTTTAAATAACTGTCATATCAAATGTTGCAGTTATACTGTCATTATGAGTAAAACCCAGGTTTTGTATTTGTAAACCTTACCAAAATACCTGATTCTGGTAAAACTCACATAGATTCAATATTACAGGCAGTTTAAGACAGATTGCAAGTTTGGTTTAGGAGTTTGTTTTTGGAATTATGTTTATATAACTTTCATATTTAGTATGACAGTTATACCATCATATTGAATAAAAAAAAAACTAACTTTTGTCTTTACAAACCTTACAAAATATTTTTTTCTAGTAAAAATCACAAAGATACATTTCTCCAGGCATTATTAACCATTTTGCATGTGTGGTATAGGAGTTATGTTTACATAACTGTCATATTAAATGTGTATATGTAAACCTTACCAAAATACCTGATTCTGGTAAAACTCACATAGATACAATACTAAAGGCATTTTTAGACATAATGCATGTTTGGTTTTGGACTTATGTTTGTATACATTTTTCCAGGCATTATTAGCCATTTATCATGTTTGGTTTGGCTCTCTGAGCTGCCACCTTAACGTGGTAGAGGAGTTTGCGTGTCCCAATGATCCTAGGAGCTATGTTGTCCGGGGGCTTTATGCCCCCTGGTAGGGTCTCCCAAGACAAACTGGTCTTAGGTGAGGGATCAGACAAAGAGCAGCTCAAAGACCTCCATGAAATATAAAAACCAAGGACCCAGATTTCCCTCGCCCGGATGCGGGTCACCGGGGCCCCCCTCTGGAGCCAGGCCCGGAGGTGGGGCACGCGGTCCGATCCTCGGCTACAGAAGCTAGCTCTTGGGACGTGGAACGTCACCTCGCTGGGGGGGAAGGAGCCTGAGCTAGTGCGCGAGGTGGAGAAGTTCCGGCTAGATATAGTCGGACTCACTTCGACGCACAGCAAGGGCTCTGGAACCAGTTCTCTCAAGAGGGGCTGGACTCTCTTCCACTCTGGCGTTGCCGGCAGTGAGAGGCGACGGGCTGGGGTGGCAATTCTTGTTTCCCCCCGGCTCAGAGCCTGTACGTTGGAGTTCAACCCGGTGGACGAGAGGGTAGCTTCCCTCCGCCTTCGGGTGGGGGAACGGGTCCTGACTGTGGTTTGCGCTTACGCGCCAAACCGCAGCTCAGAGTACCCACCCTTTTTGGATTCAATTGAGGGAGTACTTGAGAGTGCTCCCCCGGGTGATTCCCTCGTTCTACTGGGGGACTTCAATGCTCATGTTGGCAACGACAGTGAAACCTGGAGAGGCGTGATTGGGAAGAATGGCTGCCCGGATCTGAACCCGAGCGGTGTTTTGTTATTGGACTTTTGTGCCCGTCACAGATTGTCCATAACGAACACCATGTTCAAACATAAGGGTGTCCATATGTGCACTTGGCAGCAGGACACCCTAGGCCGCAGTTCCATGATCGACTTTGTAGTTGTGTCATCGGATTTGCGGCCTCATGTTTTGGACCCCCGGGTGAAGAGAGGGGCTTTCTACCGATCACCACCTGGTGGTGAGTTGGCTGCGATGGTGGGGGAGGATGCCGGACAGACCTGGCAGGCCCAAACGCATTGTGAGGGTTTGCTGGGAACGTCTGGCAGAGTCTCCTGTCAGAGAGAGTTTCAATTCCCACCTCCGGAAGAACTTTGAACATGTCACGAGGGAGGTGCTGAACATTGAGTCTGAATGGACCATGTTCCGCGCCTCTATTGTCGAGGCGGCTGATTGGAGCTGTGGCCGCAAGGTAGTTGGTGCTTGTCGTGGCGGTAATCCTAGAACCCGTTGGTGGACACCGGCGGTGAGGGATGCCGTCAAGCTGAAGAAGGAGTCCTATCGGGTTCTTTTGGCTCATAGGACTCCTGAGGCAGCGGACAGGTACCGACAGGCCAAGCGGTGTGCGGCTTCAGCGGTCACAGAGGCAAAAACTCGGACATGGGAGGAGTTCGGGGAAACCATGGAAAACGACTTCCGGACGGCTTCGAAGCAATTCTGGACCACCATCCGCCGCCTCAGGAAGGGGAAGCAGTGCACTATCAACACCGTGTATGGCGAGGATGGTGTTCTGCAGACCTCGACTGCAGATGTTGTGGATCGGTGGAGGGAATACTTCGAAGACCTCCTCAATCCCACCAACACGTCTTCCTATGAGGAAGCAGTGCCTGGGGAGTCTGTGGTGGGCTCTCCTATTTCTGGGGCTGAGGTTGCTGAGGTAGTTAAAAAGCTCCTCGGTGGCAAGGCCCCAGGGGTAGATGAGATCCGCCCGGAGTTCCTTAAGGCTCTGGATGCTGTGGGGCTGTCTTGGTTGACAAGACTCTGCAGCACCGCGTGGACATCGGGGGCGGTACCTCTGGATTGGCAGACCGGGGTGGTGGTTCCTCTCTTTAAGAAGGGTGTGTTCTAACTATCGTGGGATCACACTCCTCAGCCTTCCCGGTAAGGTCTATTCAAGTGTACTGGAGAGGAGGCTACGCCGGATAGTCGAACCTCGGATTCAGGAGGAACAGTGTGGTTTTCGTCCTGGTCGTGGAACTGTGGACCAGCTCTATACTCTCAGCAGGGTCCTTGAGGGTGCATGGGAGTTTGCCCAACCAGTCTACATGTGTTTTGTGGACTTGGAGAAGGCATTCGACCGTGTCCCTCGGGAAGTCCTGTGGGGAGTGCTCAGAGAGTATGGGGTATCGGACTGTCTGATTGTGGCAGTCCGCTCCCTGTATGCTCAGTGCCAGAGCTTGGTCCGCATTGCCGGCAGTAAGTTGGACACGTTTCCAGTGAGGGTTGGACTCCGCCAAGGCTGCCTTTTGTCACCGATTCTGTTCATAACTTTTATGGACAGAATTCTAGGCGCAGTCAAGGCGTTGAGGGGATCTGGTTTGGTGGCTGCAGGATTAGGTCTCTGCTTTTTGCAGATGATGTGGTCCTGATGGCTTCATCTGGCCAGGATCTTCAGCTCTCACTGGATCGGTTCGCAGCCGAGTGTGAAGCGACTGGGATGAGAATCAGCACCTCCAAGTCCGAGTCCATGGTTCTCGCCCGGAAAAGGGTGGAGTGCCATCTCCGGGTTGGGGAGGAGATTTTGCCCCAAGTGGAGGAGTTCAAGTACCTCGGAGTCTTGTTCACGAGTGAGGGAAGAGTGGATCGTGAGATCGACAGGCGGATCGGTGCGGCGTCTTCAGTAATGCGAACGCTGTATCGATCTGTTGTGGTGAAGAAGGAGTTGAGCCGGAAGGCAAAGCTCTCAATTTACCGGTCGATCTACGTTCCCATCCTCACCTATGGTCATGAGCTTTGGGTTATGACCGAAAGGACAATATCACGGGTACAAGCGGCCGAAATGAGTTTCCTCCGCCGGGTGGCGGGGCTCTCCCTTAGAGATAGGGTGAGAAGCTCTGTCATCCGGGAGGAGCTCAAAGTAAAGCCGCTGCTCCTCCACATCGAGAGGAGCCAGATGAGGTGGTTCGGGCATCTGGTCAGGATGCCACCCGAACGCCTCCCTAGGGAGGTGTTTAGGGCACGTCCGACCGGTAGGAGGCCGCGGGGAAGACCCAGGACACGTTGGGAAGACTATGTCTCCCGGCTGGCCTGGGAACGCCTCGGGGTCCCACAGGAAGAGCTGGACGAAGTGGCTGGGGAGAGGGAAGTCTGGGCTTCCCTGCTTAGGCTGCTGCCCCTGCAACCCGACCTCGGATAAGCGGAAGAAGATGGATGGATGGATGGATGGTTTAGGAGTTATGTTTAAATAACTGTCATATCAAATAATGCAGTTATACTGTCATTATGAGTACAACCCAAGTTCTGTATTTGTAAACCTTATCAAAATACCTGATTCTGGTAAAACTCATATAGATTCAATATTACAGGTAGTTTAAGACGGATTGCAAGTTTGGTTTAGGAGTTTGGTTTTCGAATTATGGTTATATTACTTTTATATTTAGTTTGACAGTTGACACATTGAGTAAAAAAAAAAAAAACTTTTTTCTTTACAAATCTTACAAAATATTTGTTTCTAGTAAAACTCACAAAGATACATTTCTCCAGGCATTATTAGCCATTTAGCTTGTTTGGTTTAGGAGTTATGTTTAAATAACTGTTATTTTGAATATCGCAGTTATACTGTCAATATGAGTAAAACCAAATTTTTGTATTTGTAAACCTTACCAAAATACCTGATTCTGGTAAAACTCACATAGATTCAATATTACAGGCATTTTTAGACGTATTGCAAGTTTGGTTTTGGAGTTATGTGTATTTAACTTTCATATTTAGTATGACAGTTTACCATCATATTGAGTAAAAAAACAAAAAACTTGTCTTTATAAACCTTACAAAAAAAAATGTTCCCAGTAAAACTCACAAAGATACATTTCTCAAGGCATAATTAGCCATTTTTTACTGTCATAATGAGTAAAAAACTACTTTTTGTGTTTGCAAGCCTTAAAATAGCATATGTTTTGAGTAAAACTCACAAGGATGCATTGTTTTAGGCTTTATTAGCCTATTTTGCATGTGTGGTTAGGAAGTTATGTTTAAATAACTGTCAAATTGAATGTAGCAGTTATCTGAAATTATGAGTAAACCCCTAATTTATGTAATTGTACACCTTACCAAATTAACTGATTCTTGTAAAACTCACATAGATACAATATTTTAGGCATTTTTAGACATAATGCATGTTCAGTTTTGGAGTTATGTTTATATAACTTCATATTTGGTATGACAGTTATACTTTCATATTGAATTAAAACAACTAATTTGCCTCTTTGCAAAACTTACAAAAGATAATTTTTCTAGTAAAACTTACAAAGATACATGTCTTCAGGCATTATTAGACATGTTGCATGTTTGGTGTAGGAATTATGATGAAAAACTTTTTTATTGCTTATTTCGCATTATCTCAGGATTGTAAGAACATTACTGTCATAATGAGTAAAAAACTACTTTTTGTGTTTGCAAGCCTTAAAATAGCAAATGTTTCGAGTAAAACTCACAAGGATGCATTGTTTTAGGCTTTATTGACCTATTTTTACCATGTGTGGTTAGGGAGTTATGTTTAAATAACAGTTTAATTGAATGTAGCTGATATACTGTCATTATGAAAAAAAATAAATTTTGTATTTGGAAACCTTACCAAATTACCTGATTCTGGTGAAACTCACATAGATACAATATTACAGGCAATTTTAGACACAATGCATGTTCAGTTTTGGAGTTATGTTTATATAACTTTCATATTTGGTATGTCATATTGAATAAAAAAACTTATTTGACTCTTTGCAAAACTTACAAAATATAATTTTTCTAGTAAAACTAACAAAGATACATGTCTTCAGGCATTATTAGACATGTTGCATGTTTGGTGTAGGAATTATGTTGAAAAACAATTTTATTGCTTATTTCGCATTATCTCATGATTTTAAGACATTACTGTCAAAATGAGTAAAACACTACTTTTTGTGTTTGCAAGCCTTAAAATAGCATATGTTTCAAGTAAAACTCACAAGGATGCATTGTTTTAGGCTTTATTGACCTATTTTGCATGTGTGGTTAGGGAGTTATGTTTAAATAACAGTCAAATTGAATGTAGCAGATAACTGTCATTATGAGTAAACCCCTAATTTATGTAATTGTACACCTTACCAAATTACCTGATTCTTGTAAAACTCACATAGATACAATATTTTAGGCATTTTTAGACATAATGCATGTTCAGTTTTGGAGTTATGTTTATATAACTTTCATATTTGGTATGACAGTTATACTGTCATATTGTATTAAAAAAACTAACTTGAGTCTTTGTAAAACTTACAAAATATATTTTTTCTAGTATAACTAACAAAGATACATATATCCAGGCATTATTAGACATGTTGCATGTTTGGTGTAGGAATTATGATAAAAAATATTTTTTTTGCTTATTTTGCATTATTTCAGGATTTTAAGAACATTACTGTCATAATGAGTAAAAAACTACTTTTTGGTTTGCAAGCCTTAAAATAGCATATGTTTAGAGTAAAACTCACAAGGATGCATTGTTTTAGGCTTTATTAGCCTATTTGCATGTGTGGTTAGGAAGTTTTGTTAAAATAACTGTCAAATTGAATATAGCAGTTATAATGTCATTATGAGAAAAACCCAAATTTTGTATTTGTAAACCTTACCAAATTACCCGATTCTGGTAAAACTCACATAGATACAATATTATAGGCATTTTTAGACATAATGCTTGTTCAATTTTGGAGTTATGTTTATATATATTTCATATTTGGTATGACAGTTATAATGTTATATTGAATTAAAAAAACTAACTTGCCTCTTTGCAAAACTTACAAAAGATATGTTTTCTAGTAAAACTAACAAAGATACATATGTTTACGCATTATTAGACATGTTGCATGTTTGGTGTAGGAATTAAGTTGAAAAAACATTTGTATTGCTTATTTCGCATTATCTCAGGATTTTAAGAACATTACTGTCATAATGAGTAAAAAAGTACCTTTTGTGTTTGCAAGCCATAAAATAGCATATGTTTCGGTAAAACTCACATGGATGCATTGTTTTAGGCTTTATTAGCCTATTTTGCATGTGTGGTTAGAAGTTATGTTTAAATAACTGTCAAATTGAATGTAGCAGTTATCTGTCATTATGAGTAAACCCCTAATTTTTGTAATTGTACACCTTACCAAATTACCTGATTCTTGTAAAACTCACATAGATTCAATATTTTAGGCATTTTTAGACAAAATGCATGTTTAGTTTTGGAGTTATGTTTATATAACTTTCATATTTGGTATGACAGTTATACTTTCATATTGAATTAAAAAAACTTAACTTGCCTCTTTGCAAAACTTACAAAATATATTTTTTCTAGTAAAACTAACAAAGATACATATCTTCACGCATTATTGGACAGATTTCATGTTTGGTGTAGGAATTATGTTGAAAAACATTTTTATTGCTTATTTTGCATTATCTCATTATTTTAAGAACATTACTGTCATAATGAGTAAAAAACTACTTTTTGTGTTTGCAAGCCTTAAAATAGCATATGTTTCGAGTAAAACTCACAAGGATGCATTGTTTTAGGCTTTACTAACCTATTTTGCATGTGTGGTTAGGGAGTTATGTTTAAATAACAGTCAAATTGAATGTAGCAGTTATACAGTCATTATGAAAAAAAAACAATTTTTGTATTTGTAAACCTTACCAAATTACCTGATTCTGTTGAAACTCACATAGATACAATATTTTAGGCATTTTTAGACAATAAGGCATGTTCAATTTTTTAGTTATGTTTATATATATTTCATATTTGGTATGACAGTTATACTGTCATAATGAATTAAAAAAACTAACTTGCCTCTTTGCAAAACTTACAAAAGATAATTTTTCTAGTAAAACTAACAAAGATTAATGTCTTCAGGCATTATTAGACATGTTGCATGTTTGGTGTAGGAATTTTGTTGAAAAACATTTTTATTGCTTATTTCGCATTATCTCAGGATTTTAAGAACATTACTGTCATAATGAGTAAACAACTACTTTTTGTGTTTGCAAGCCTTAAAATAGCAAATGTTTCGAGTAAAACTTACAAGGATGCATTGTTTTAGGCTTTATTAGCCTATTTTGCATGTGTGGTTAGAAGTTATGTTTCAATAACTGTCAAATTGAATGTAGCAGATATCTGTCATTATGAGTAAACCCCTAATTTATATAATTGTACACCTTACCAAATTAACTGTTTCTTGTAAAAGTCACATAGATACAATATTTTAGGCATTTTTAGACAAAATGCATGTTTAGTTTTGGGGTTATGTTTATTTAACTTTCATATTTGGTATGACAGTTATACTTTCATATTGAATTAAAAAAACTAACCTGCCTCTTTGCAAAACTTACAAAATATATTTTTTCTAGTAAAATTAACAAAGATTTATGTCTCAGGCATTATTAGACATGTTGCATGTTTGGTGTAGGAATTATGTTGAAAAACATTTTTATTGCTTTTTCGCATTATCTCAGGATTTTAAGACATTACTGTCAAAATGAGTAAAACACTACTTTTTGTGTTTGCAAGCCTTAAAATAGCATATGTTTCAAGTAAAACTCACAAAGATGCATTGTTTTAGGCTTTATTGACCTATTTTGCATGTGTGGTTAGGGAGTTATGTTTAAATAACAGTCAAATTGAATGTAGCAGTTAACTGTCATTATGAGTAAACCCCTAATTTATGTAATTGTACACCTTACCAAATTAACTGATTCTTGTAAAACTCACATAGATACAATATTTTAGGCATTTTTAGACATAATGCATGTTCAGTTTTGGAGTTATGTTTATATAACTTTCATATTTGGTATGACAGTTATACTGTCATATTGTATTAAAAAAACTAACTTGAGTCTTTGTAAAACTTACAAAATATATTTTTTCTAGTATAACTAACAAAGATACATATATCCAGGCATTATTAGACATGTTGCATGTTTGGTGTAGGAATTATGATAAAAAATATTTTTTTTGCTTATTTTGCATTATTTCAGGATTTTAAGAACATTACTGTCATAATGAGTAAAAAACTACTTTTTGGTTTGCAAGCCTTAAAATAGCATATGTTTAGAGTAAAACTCACAAGGATGCATTGTTTTAGGCTTTATTAGCCTATTTGCATGTGTGGTTAGGAAGTTATGTTAAAATAACTGTCAAATTGAATATAGCAGTTATAATGTCATTATGAGAAAAACCCAAATTTTGTATTTGTAAACCTTACCAAATTACCCGATTCTGGTAAAACTCACATAGATACAATATTATAGGCATTTTTAGACATAATTCTTGTTCAATTTTGGAGTTATGTTTATATATATTTCATATTTGGTATGACAGTTATAATGTTATATTGAATTAAAAAAACTAACTTGCCTCTTTGTAAAACTTACAAAAGATATGTTTTCTAGTAAAACTAACAAAGATACATATGTTCACGCATTATTAGACATGTTGCATGTTTGGTGTAGGAATTAAGTTGAAAAAACATTTTTATTGCTTATTTCGCATTATCTCAGGATTTTAAGAACATTACTGTCATAATGAGTAAAAAAGTACCTTTTGTGTTTGCAAGCCATAAAATAGCATATGTTTCGGTAAAACTCACATGGATGCATTGTTTTAGGCTTTATTAGCCTATTTTGCATGTGTGGTTAGAAGTTATGTTTAAATAACTGTCAAATTGAATGTAGCAGTTATACAGTCATTATGAAAAAGAAAACATTTTTGTATTTGTAAACCTTAACAAATTACCTGATTCTGTTGAAACTCACATAGATACAATATTTTAGGCATTTTTAGACATTAATGCATGTTCAATTTTTGAGTTATGTTTATATATATTTCATATTTGGTATGACAGTTATACTGTCATAATGAATTAAAAAAACTAACTTGCCTCTTTGCAAAACTTACAAAAGATAAGTTTTCTAGTAAAACTAACAAAGATTCATGTCTTCAGGCATTATTAGACATGTTGCATGTTTGGTGTAGGAATTATGTTGAAAAACATTTTTATTGCTTATTTCGCATTATCTCAGGATTTTAAGAACATTACTGTCATAATGAGTAAAAAACTACTTTTTGTGTTTGCAAGCCTTAAAATAGCAAATGTTTCGAGTAAAACTTACAAGGATGCATTGTTTTAGGCCTTATTAGCCTATTTTGCATGTGTGGTTAGAAGTTATGTTTAAATAACTGTCAAATTGAATGTAGCAGATATCTGTCATTATGAGTAAACCCCTAATTTATATAATTGTACACCTTACCAAATTAACTGTTTCTTGTAAAAGTCACATAGATACAATATTTTAGGCATTTTTAGACAAAATGCATGTTTAGTTTTGGGGTTATGTTTATTTAACTTTCATATTTGGAATGACAGTTATACTTTCATATTGAATTAAAAAAACTAACCTGCTTCTTTGCAAAACTTACAAAATATATTTTTTCTAGTAAAATTAACAAAGATTCATGTCTTCAGGCATTATTAGACATGTTGCATGTTTGGTGTAGGAATTATGTTGAAAAACATTTTTATTGCTTTTTCGCATTATCTCAGGATTTTAAGACATTACTGTCAAAATGAGTAAAACACTACTTTTTGTGTTTGCAAGCCTTAAAATAGTATATGTATCGAGTAAAACTCACAAGGATGCATTGTTTTAGGCTTTATTGACCTATTTTGCATATGTGGTTAGGGAGTTATGTTTAAATAACAGTCAAATTGAATGTAGCAGTTAACTGTCATTATGAGTAAACCCCTAATTTATGTAATTGTACACCTTACCAAATTAACTGATTCTTGTAAAACTCACATAGATACAATATGTTAGGCATTTTTAGACATAATGCATGTTCAGTTTTGGAGTTATGTTTATATAACTTTCATATTTGGTATGACAGTTATACTGTCATATTGTATTAAAAAAACTAACTTGAGTCTTTGTAAAACTTACAAAATATATTTTTTCTAGTATAACTAACAAAGATACATGTCTTCAAGCATTATTAGACATGTTGCATGTTTGGTGTAGGAATTATGATAAAAAATATTTTTTTTGCTTATTTTGCATTATTTCAGGATTTTAAGAACATTACTGTCATAATGAGTAAAAAACTACTTTTTGGTTTGCAAGCCTTAAAATAGCATATGTTTTAGAGTAAAACTCACAAGGATGCATTGTTTTAGGCTTTATTAGCCTATTTGCATGTGTGGTTAGGAAGTTATGTTAAAATATCTGTCAAATTGAATATAGCAGTTATAATGTCATAAAGAGAAAAACCCAAATTTTGTATTTGTAAACCTTACCAAATTACCTGATTCTGTTAAAACTCACATAGATACAATATTATAGGCATTTTTAGACATAATGCTTGTTCAATTTTGGAGTTATGTTTATATGTATTTCATATTTGGAATGACAGTTATAATGTTATATTGAAAACTTACAAAAGATATGTTTTCAAGTAAAACTAAGAAAGATACATATATTCACGCATTTTTAGACATGTTGCATGTTTGGTGTAGGAATTATGTTGAAAAAACATTTTTATTGCTTATTTCGCATTATCTCAGGATTTTAAGAACATTACTGTTTAATGAGTAAAAAACTACTTTTTGTGTTTGCAAGCCTTAAAATAGCATATGTTTCGGTAAAACTCACAGGGATGCATTGTTTTAGGCTTTATTAGCCTATTTTGCATGTGTGGTTAGAAGTTATGTTTAAATAACTGTCAAATTGAATGTAGCAGTTATCTGTCATTATGAGTAAACCCCTAATTTTTGTAATTGTACACCTTACCAAATTACCTGATTCTTGTAAAACTCACATAGATTCAATATGTTAGGCATTTTTAGACAAAATGCATGTTTAGTTTTGGAGTTATGTTTATATAACTTTCATATTTGGTATGACAGTTATACTTTCATATTGAATTAAAAAAACTTAACTTGCCTCTTTGCAAAACTTACAAAAGATATTTTTTCTAGTAAAACTAACAAAGATACATATCTTCACGCATTATTAGACAGGTTTCATTTTTGGTGTAGTAATTATGTTGAAAAAACATTTTTATTGCTTATTTCGCATTATCTCAGGATTTTAAGAACATTACTGTCATAATGAGTAAAAAACTACTTTTTGTGTTTGCAAGCCTTAAAATAGCATATGTTTTGAGTAAAACTCACAAGGATGCATTGTTTTAGGCTTTATTAACCTATTTTGCATGTGTGGTTAGGGAGTTATGTTTAAATAACAGTCAAATTGAATGTAGCAGTTATAATGTCATTATGAGAAAAACCCAAATTTTGTATTTGTAAACCTTACCAAATTACCTGATTCTGGTAAAACTCACATAGATACAATATTTTAGGCATTTTTAGACATAATGCTTGTTCAATTTTGGAGTTATGTTTATATATATTTCATATTTGGAATGACAGTTATAATGTTATATTGAATTAAAAAAACTAACTTGCCTCTTTGCAAAACTTACAAAAGATATGTTTTCTAGTAAAACTAACAAAGATACATATATTCACGTATTATTAGACATGTTGCATGTTTGGTGTAGGAATTATGTTGAAAAAACATTTTTATTGCTTATTTCGCATTATCTCAGGATTTTAAGAACATTACTGTCATAATGAGTAAAAAACTACTTTTTGTGTTTGCAAGCCTTAAAATAGCAAATGTTTCGGTAAAACTCACAGGGATGCATTGTTTTAGGCTTTATTAGCCTATTTTGCATGTGTGGTTAGAAGTTATGTTTAAATAACTGTCAAATTGAATGTAGCAGTTATCTGTCATTATGAGTAAACCCCTAATTTTTGTAATTGTACACCTTACCAAATTACCTGATTCTTGTAAAACTCACATAGATTCAATATTTTAGGCATTTTTAGACAAAATGCATGTTTAGTTTTGGAGTTATGTTTATATAACTTTCATATTTGGTATGACAGTTATACTGTCATAATGAATTAAAAAAACTAACTTGCCTCTTTGCAAAACTTACAAAAGATAATTTTTCTAGTGAAACTAACAAAGATTCATGTCTTCAGGCATTATTAGACATGTTGCATGTTTGGTGTAGGAATTATGTTGAAAAACATTTTTATTGCTTATTTCGCATTATCTCAGGATTTTAAGAACATTACTGTCATAATGAGTAAAAAACTACTTTTTGTGTTTGCAAGCCTTAAAATAGCAAATGTTTCGAGTAAAACTTACAAGGATGCATTGTTTTAGGCTTTATTAGACTATTTTGCATGTGTGGTTAGAAGTTATGTTTAAATAACTGTCAAATTGAATGTAGCAGATATCTGTCATTATGAGTAAACCCCTAATTTATGTAATTGTACA
The DNA here is from genome assembly GCF_033978685.3 of Nerophis lumbriciformis. NCBI lineage: Eukaryota > Metazoa > Chordata > Actinopteri > Syngnathiformes > Syngnathidae > Nerophis > Nerophis lumbriciformis. The sequence continues at coordinate 43,550,454 of NC_084551.2, forward strand.
CCTTACCAAATTAACTGATTCTTGTAAAACTCACATAGATACAATATTTTAGGCATTTTTAGACATAATGCATGTTCAGTTTTGGAGTTATGTTTATATAACTTTCATATTTGGTATGACAGTTATACTGTCATATTGTATTAAAAAAAACTAACTTGAGTCTTTGTAAAACTTACAAAATATATTTTTTCTAGTATAACTAACAAAGATACATGTCTTCAGGCATTATTAGACATGTTGCATGTTTGGTGTAGGAATTATGTTGAAAAACATTTTTATTGCTTATTTTGCATTATTTCAGGATTTTAAGAACATTACTGTCATAATGAGTAAAAAACTACTTTTTGGTTTGCAAGCCTTAAAATAGCATATGTTTTAGAGTAAAACTCACAAGGATGCATTGTTTTAGGCTTTATTAGCCTATTTGCATGTGTGGTTAGGAAGTTATGTTAAAATAACTGTCAAATTGAATGTAGCAGTTATACAGTCATTATGAAAAAAAAACAATTTTTGTATTTGTAAACCTTACCAAATTACCTGATTCTGTTGAAACTCACATAGATACAATATTTTAGGCATTTTTAGACATTAATGCATGTTCAATTTTTGAGTTATGTTTATATATATTTCATATTTGGTATGACAGTTATACTGTCATAATGAATTAAAAAAACTAACTTGCCTCTTTGCAAAACTTACAAAAGATAATTTTTCTAGTGAAACTAACAAAGATTCATGTCTTCAGGCATTATTAGACATGTTGCATGTTTGGTGTAGGAATTATGTTGAAAAACATTTTTATTGCTTATTTCGCATTATCTCAGGATTTTAAGAACATTACTGTCATAATGAGTAAAAAACTATTTTTTGTGTTTGCAAGCCTTAAAATAGCAAATGTTTCGAGTAAAACTTACAAGGATGCATTGTTTTAGGCTTTATTAGCCTATTTTGCATGTGTGGTTAGAAGTTATGTTTAAATAACTGTCAAATTGAATGTAGCAGATATCTGTCATTATGAGTAAACCCCTAATTTATATAATTGTACACCTTACCAAATTACCTGATTCTTGTAAAACTCACATAGATACAATATTTTAGGCATTTTTAGACAAAATGCATGTTTAGTTTTGGGGTTATGTTTATTTCACTTTCATATTTGGTATGACAGTTATACTTTCATATTGAATTAAAAAAACTAACCTGCCTCTTTGCAAAACTTACAAAATATAATTTTTCTAGTAAAATTAACAAAGATTCATGTCTTCAGGCATTATTAGACATGTTGCATGTTCGGTGTAGGAATTATGTTGAAAAACATTTTTATTGCTTTTTTGCATTATCTCAGGATTTTAAGACATTACTGTCAAAATGAGTAAAACACTACTTTTTGTGTTTGCAGCCTTAAAATAGCATATGTATCGAGTAAAACTCACAAGGATGCATTGTTTTAGGCTTTATTGACCTATTTTGCATGTGTGGTTAGGGAGTTATGTTTAAATAACAGTCAAATTGAATGTAGCAGTTAACTGTCATTATGAGTAAACCCCTAATTTATGTAATTGTACACCTTACCAAATTAACTGATTCTTGTAAAACTCACATAGATACAATATTTTAGGCATTTTTAGACATAATGCATGTTCAGTTTTGGAGTTATGTTTATATAACTTTCATATTTGGTATGACAGTTATACTGTCATATTGTATTAAAAAAAACTAACTTGAGTCTTTGTAAAACTTACAAAAGATATTTTTTCTAGTATAACTAACAAAGATACATGTATCCAGGCATTATTAGACATGTTGCATGTTTGGTGTAGGAATTATGATAAAAAATATTTTTTTTGCTTATTTTGCATTATTTCAGGATTTTAAGAACATTACTGTCATAATGAGTAAAAAACTACTTTTTGGTTTGCAAGCCTTAAAATAGCATATGTTTTAGAGTAAAACTCACAAGGATGCATTGTTTTAGGCTTTATTAGCCTATTTGCATGTGTGGTTAGGAAGTTATGTTAAAATAACTGTCAAATTGAATATAGCAGTTATAAAGTCATTATGAGAAAAACCCAAATTTTGTATTTGTAAACCTTACCAAATTACCTGATTCTGGTAAAACTCACATAGATACAATATTATAGGCATTTTTAGACATAATGCTTGTTCAATTTTGGAGTTATGTTTATATATATTTCATATTTGGAATGACAGTTATAATGTTATATTGAATTAAAAAAACTAACTTGCCTCTTTGCAAAACTTACAAAAGATATGTTTTCAAGTAAAACTAACAAAGATACATATATTCACGCATTATTAGACATGTTGCATGTTTGGTGTAGGAATTATGTTGAAAAAACATTTTTATTGCTTATTTCGCATTATCTCAGGATTTTAAGAACATTACTGTCATAATGAGTAAAAAACTACTTTTTGTGTTTGTAAGCCTTAAAATAGCATATGTTTCGGTAAAACTCACAGGGATGCATTGTTTTAGGCTTTATTAGCCTATTTTGCATGTGTGGTTAGAAGTTATGTTTAAATAACTGTCAAATTGAATGTAGCAGTTATCTGTCATTATGAGTAAACCCCTAATTTTTGTAATTGTACACCTTACCAAATTACCTGATTCTTGTAAAACTCACATATATTCAATATTTTAGGCATTTTTAGACAAAATGCATGTTTAGTTTTGGAGTTATGTTTATATAACTTTCATATTTGGTATGACAGTTATACTTTCATATTGAATTAAAAAACTTAACTTGCCTCTTTGCAAAACTTACAAAAGATATTTTTTCTAGTAAAACTAACAAAGATACATATCTTCACGCATTATTAGACATGTTTCATGTTTGGTGTAGGAATTATGTTGAAAAAACATTTTTATTGCTTATTTCGCAATATCTCAGGATTTTAAGAACATTACTGTCATAATGAGTAAAAAACTACTTTTTGTGTTTGCAAGCCTTAAAATAGCATATGTTTCGGTAAAACTCACAGGGATGCATTGTTTTAGGCTTTATTAGCCTATTTTGCATGTGTGGTTAGAAGTTATGTTTAAATAACTGTCAAATTGAATGTAGCAGTTATCTGTCATTATGAGTAAACCCCTAATTTTTGTAATTGTACACCATACCAAATTACCTGATTCTTGTAAAACTCACATAGATTCAATATTTTAGGCATTTTTAGACAAAATGCATGTTTAGTTTTGGAGTTATGTTAATATAACTTTCATATTTGATATGACAGTTATACTTTCATATTGAATTAAAAAAACTTAACTTGCCTCTTTGCAAAACTTACAAAATATATTTTTTCTAGTAAAACTAACAAAGATACATATCTTCACGCATTATTAGACAGGTTTCATGTTTGGTGTAGGAATTATGTTGAAAAACAATTTTATTGCTTATTTCGCATTATCTCATTATTTTAAGAACATTACTGTCATAATGAGTAAAAAACTACTTTTTGTGTTTGCAAGCCTTAAAATAGCATATGTTTCGAGTAAAACTCACAAGGATGCATTGTTTTAGGCTTTACTAACCTATTTTGCATGTGTGGTTAGGGAGTTATGTTTAAATAACAGTCAAATTGAATGTAGCAGTTATACAGTCATTATGAAAAAAAAAACAATTTTTGTATTTGTAAACCTTACCAAATTACCTGATTCTGTTGAAACTCACATAGATACAATATTTTAGGCATTTTTAGACATTAATGCATGTTCAATTTTTGAGTTATGTTTATATATATTTCATATTTGGTATGACAGTTATACTGTCATATTGAATTAAAAAAACTTACTTGCCTCTTTGCAAAACTTACAAAAGATAATTTTTCTAGTAAAACTAACAAAGATTCATGTCTTCAGGCATTATTAGACATTTTGCATGTTTGGTGTAGGAACTATGTTGAAAAACATTTTTAGTGCTTATTTCGCATTATCTCAGGATTTTAAGAACATTACTGTCATAATGAGTAAAAAACTACTTTTTGTGTTTGCAAGCCTTAAAATAGCAAATGTTTCGAGTAAAACTTACAAGGATGCATTGTTTTAGGCTTTATTAGCCTATTTGCATGTGTGGTTAGGAAGTTATGTTAAAATAACTGTCAAATTGAATATAGCAGTTATAATGTCATTATGAGAAAAACCCAAATTTTGTATTTGTAAACCTTACCAAATTACCTGATTCTGGTAAAACTCACATAGATACAATATTATAGGCATTTTTAGACATAATGCTTGTTCAATTTTGGAGTTATGTTTATATAACTTTCATATTTGGTATGACAGTTATACTTTCATATTGAATTAAAAAAACTTATCTTGCCTCTTTGCAAAACTTACAAAAGATATTTTTTCTAGTAAAACTAACAAAGATACATATCTTCACGCATTAGTAGACAGGTTTCATGTTTGGTGTAGGAATTATGTTGAAAAAACATTTTTATTGCTTATTTCGCATTATCTCAGGATTTTAAGAACATTACTGTCATAATGAGTAAAAAACTACTTTTTGTGTTTGCAAGGCTTAAAATAGCATATGTTTCGGTAAAACTCACAGGGATGCATTGTTTTAGGCTTTATTAGCCTATTTTGCATGTGTGGTTAGAAGTTATGTTTAAATAACTGTCAAATTGAATGTAGCAGTTATCTGTCATTATGAGTAAACCCCTAATTTTTGTAATTGTACACCTTACCAAATTACCTGATTCTTATAAAACTCACATAGATTCAATATTTTAGGAATTTTTAGACAAAATGCATGTTTAGTTTTGGAGTTATGTTAATATAACTTTCATATTTGGTATGACAGTTATACTTTCATATTGAATTAAAAAAACTTAACTTGCCTCTTTGCAAAACTTACAAAATATATTTTTTCTAGTAAAACTAACAAAGATACATATCTTCACGCATTATTAGACAGGTTTCATGTTTGGTGTAGGAATAATGTTGAAAAACAATTTTATTGCTTATTTCGCATTATCTCATTATTTTAAGAACATTACTGTCATATTGAGTAAAAAACTACTATGGAAGTATACTGTCACATTCAATCTGACTGTTTTTTAAACATAGCTCCTAAATCATCAAAATGTCAAATAATGCCTGGAGAAATGTATCTTTGTAAGTTTTACAGGAAAAAAATAGTTTGTAAGTTAGCTTTTTTTTACTCAATATGACAGTATAACTGTCATACTAAATATGAAAGTTGAATAAATATAACACCAAAACCAAACTTGCAATCCGTCTAAAAATGCCTGTAATATTGAATATATGTGAGTTTTACCAGAATCAGTTATTTTGGTAAAGTTTACAAATACAAAAATTGGGTTTTACTCGTAATGACAGTATAACTGCCATATTCAAAATAACAGTTATTTAAACATAGCTCCTAAACCAAATGTGCTAATTTGCTAATAATGCCTGGAGAAATGAATCTTTGTGAGTTTTACTAGAAAAAAAATATTTTGTAAGGTTTGTAAAGACAAAAGTTAGTTGTTTTTTTTACTCAATATGATGGTATAACTGTCATACTAAATATGAAAGTTAGATAAACATAATTCCATAACCAAACTCCTAAACCAAACTTGCAGTCTGTCTTAAACTGCCTGTAATATTGAATCTCTGTGAGTTTTGAAGGAATCAGGTATTTTGGTAAGGTTTACAAATACAAAACTTGGGTTTTACTCATAATGACAGTATAACTGCAACATTTGATATGACAGTTATTTAAACATGACTCCTAAACCAAACATGATAAATGACTAATAATGCCTGGAGAAATGTAAGTTTGTGAGTTTTACTGGAAAAAAATAATGTATAAGGTTTATAAAGACACATTTTTTTTATTCAATATGATGGTATAACTGTCATACTAATAATGAAAGTTATATAAACATAACTCCAAAACCAAAATGCATTTTGTCTAAAAATGCCTGTAATATTGTATCTTTTTGAGTTTTACCAGAATCAAGTATTTTAGTAAGGTTGACAAATACAAACATTAGGTTTTACTCATAATGACAGTATACTACCACATTCAATATGCCGACTATTTAAACATAACTCCAAAACCAAACATGCATTATGTCTAAAAATTCCTATAATTTTGTATCTACGTGAGTTTTTACTAGAATCAGTTGTTTTTGTAAGGTTTACAAATACAAAATATTAGTTTTTCTCATAATGAAAGTATACTGTCACAATCAATCTGACAAAATGGCTAATAATGCCTAGAGGAATGTATCTTTGTGAATTTTACTGGAACAAATATTTTGTAAGGTTTGTAAAGACACACGTTAGTTTTTTTTACTTAATTTTACAGTATAGCTGTCATACTATATATGAAAGTTTTATAAACATAACTCCAAAACCAAACATGCAATCCGTCTAAAAATGTCTGTAATATTTATTATATGTAAGTTTTATCAGAATCAGGTATTTTGGTAAGGTCTACTAATCAAAAAATTTGGTTTTACTCATAGTGACAGTATAACTGCCACACTCAGTATGACAGTTATTTAACCATAACTCCTAAAACACAAATGCAAAATGACTAATAATGCCTAGAGAAATGTATATTTGTGAATTTTACTGGAAAACAATATTTTGTAAGGTTTGTAAAGATACAAATTAGTGTTTTATTACTCAATATGATGGTATAACTGTCATACTAAATATGAAAGTTATATAAACATAACTTCAAAACCAAACATACATGTCTAAAAATTACTGTAATATTGTATCGATGTGGGTTTTACCAGATTCAGGTTTTTTGGTAAGGTTTACAAATACAAAAAATAGGTTTTACTCATAATGACAGTATGTGCCACATTCAATATGACAGTTATTTAAACATAACTCCTAAACCAAACATGTTAAATGGCTAATAATGCCTGGGGAAATGTATCTTTGTGAGTTTAACTGGGAAAAAAAAAATATTTTGTAAGGTTTGTAAAGACAAAAGTTAGGGTTTTTTTACTCATAATGACAGTATAACTGCCACATTCAAAATGACAGTTATATATTATATAAACATAACGCCAAAACCAAACATGCATTATGTCTAAAAATGCCTGTAATATTAAATCTATGTGAGTTTGACCAGAATCAGGTATTTTGGTAAGGTTTACAAATACAAAAAGTAGGTTTTACTTATAATGACAGTATAACTGCCACGTTCAAAATTACAGTTATTTAAACATAACTCCTAATTTAAACATGCTAAATGGCTAATACTGCCTGGAGAAAGGTATCTTTGTGAGTTTAACTGGAAAATAAAAATATTTTGTAAGGTTTGTAAAGACACAAGTTAAGTTTTTTTTTTCAATATGTTTGTATAACTGTCATAATAAATGTAAATGATACATAAACATAACTCCAAAACCAAACATGCATTATGTCTAAAAATGCCTGTAATTTTGTATCCATGTGAGTTTTACTAGAATCAGTTGTTTTTGTAAGGTTTACAAATACAACATATTAGTTTTACTCATTATGACAGTATACTGTCACATTTAATCTGACAAAATGGCTAATAATGCCTTGAGGAATGTATTTTTGTGATTTTTACTGGAAAAATTATTTTGTAATGTTTGTAAAGACACGAGTTAGTTGTTTTTTTTTTTTACACAATTTTACAGTATAGCTGTCATACGATATATGAAAGTTATATAAACACAACTCCAAAACCAAATATGCAATATGCGAATTTTATCAGAATCAGGTATTTTGGTAAGGTTTACAAAAACAAAAATTAGGTTTTACTCATAGTGACAGTATAACTGCCACACTCAATATGACAGTTATTTAAACATAACTCCTAAAACACAAATGCAAAATGACTATTAATGCCTAGGAAAGGTATACTTGTGAATTTTACCGGAAAACAATATTTTGTAAGGTTTGTAAAGATACAAATTAGTTTGTTTTTTTACTCAATATGATGGTATGACTTATGAAAGTTATATAAACATAACTCCAAAACCAATCATGCTTTATGTCTAAAAATTCCTGTAATATTGTATCGATGTGGTACAAAAAATAGGTTTTACTCATAATGACAGTATAACTGCCACACTCAATAGTTATTTAAACATAACTCCTAAACCAAACATGATAAATGGCTAATTATACCTGGAGAAATGTATCTTTGTGAGTTTTCTGGAGAAAAAAAAAGTAAGGTTTATAAAGACACAAGTTATTTTTTTTTACTCAATATAATTGTATAACTGTCATACTAAATATGAAAGTTGTATAAACATAACTCCAAAACCAAACATGCATTATGTCTAAAAATGCCTGCAATATTGTATCTATGTGATTTTTACCAGAATCAGGTATTTTTGGTAAGGTTTACAAATACAAAAATTAGGTTTTACTCATAATGACAGTATACTACTACATTCAATCTGACAGTATATTAAACATAAGTACTAAACCACAAATACAAAATGGCTAATAATGCCTGGAGAAATGTATCTTTGTGAGTTTTCCTGGAAAAAAAAAATATTTTATAAGGTTTGTAAAGACACAAGTTAGTTTTTTTTTACTTAATATGACAGTATAACTGTCTTACTAAATATTAAAGTTAAATAAACATAACTCCAAAACCAAACTTGCAATACGTCTAAAAATGCCTGTGATATTGAATCTATGTGAGTTTTACCAGAATCGGGTATTCAGGTAAGGTTTACAAATACAAAAATTGGGTTTTACTCATAATGACAGTATAACTGCCATATTCAAAATAACAGTTATTTAAACACAACTCCTAAACCAAACATGCTAAATGGCTAATAATGCCTGGAGAAATGTATCTTTGTGAATTTTACTAGAAAAAAACTATTTTGTAAGGTTTGTAAAGACAAAAGTTATTTTTTACTGTCAAACTAAATATAAAATTAATATAAACATAATTCCAAAAACAAACTCCTAAACCAAACTTGCAATCCGTCTTAAACTGTCTTTAATATTGAATCTATATGAGTTTTACCTGAATCAGGTATTTTGGTAAAGACACGAGTTAGTTTTTTTTTTACACAATTTAACAGTATAGCTGTCATACTATATATGAAAGTTATATAAACACAACTCCAAAACCAAATATGCAATCCGTCTAAAAATGCCTGTAATATTGAATATATGTGAGTTTTATCAGAATCAGGTATTTTGGTAAGGTTTACAAAAACAAAAATTAGGTTTTACTCATATTGACAGTATAACTGCCACACTCAATATGACAGTAAATTAAACATAACTCCTAAAAAACAAATGCAAAATGACTAATAATGCCTAGAGAAAGGTATATTTGTGAATTTTACTGGAAAACAATATTTTGTAAGGTTTGTAAAGATACAAATTATTTTTTGTTTTTTACTCAATATGATGGTATAACTTTCATACTAAATATGAAAGTTATATAAACATAACTCCAAAACCAAACATGCTTTATGTCTAAAAAATCATGTAATATTGTATCAATGTGCGTTTAACCAGAATCAGGTATTTTGGTAAGGTTTACAAATACAAAAAATAGGTTTTACTCATAATGACAGTATAACTGCCACACTCAATATGACAGTTGTTTAAACATAACTCCTAAACCAAACATGATAAATGGCTAATTATGCCTGGAGAAATGTATCTTTGTGAGCTTTACTGGGAATTTTTTTTTTTGTAAGGTTTATAAAGACACAAGTTTTTTTTTTTTTACTCAATATGATGGTATAACTGTCATACTAAATATAAAAGTTGTATAAACATAACTCCAAAACCAAATATGCATTATGTCTAAAAATGCCTGCAATATTGTATCTATGTGATTTTTACCAGAATCAGGTATTTTTGGTAAGGTTTACAAATACAAAAATTAGGTTTTACTCACTATGACAGTATACTGTCACATTCAATCTGACAGTTATTTAAACATACTGTAACTCCTAAACCACAATTACAAAATGGCTAATAATGCCTGGAAATATGTATCTTTGTGAATTTTACTAGAAAAAAAATATTTTGTAAGGTTTGTAAAGAAAAAAGTTTTTTTTTTTTTACTCAATATGATGGTATAACTGTCAAACTAAATATAAAAGTAATATAAACATAATTCCAAAACCAAACTCCTAAACCAAACTTGCAATCCGTCTTAAACTGCCTGTAATATTGAATCTATATGAGTTTTACCAGAATAAGGTATTTTGGTAAGGTTTACAAATACAAAACTTGGGTTTTACTCATAATGACAGTATAACTGCATTATTTGATATGACAGTTATTTAAATATAACTCCTAAACCAAACATGATAAATGGCTAATAATGCCTGGAAAAATGTATATAAACATAACTCCAAAACCAAACATGCATTATGTCTAAAAATGCCTGCAATATTGTATCTATGTGAGTTTTACCAGAATCAGGTATTTTGGTAAGGTTTATAAATACAAAATTTAGGTTTTTTTCATAGTGACAGTATAACTGCCATATTCAAAATAACAGTTATTTAAACATAACTCCTGAACCAAACATGCTAAATGGCTATTAATGCCTGGAGAAATGTATACAAACATAACTCCAAAACCAAACATGCATTATGTCTAAAAATGCCTTTAGTATTGTATCTATGTGAGTTTTACCAGAATCAGGTATTTTGGTAATGTTGAAATATACAAAAATTAGGTTTTACTCATAATGACAGTATAAATGCCACATTAACTGCCACCAAACATGCATGATGTCTAAAAATGCCTATAATTTTGTATCCATGTGAGTTTTACTAGAATCAGCTGTTTTTGTAAGGTTTACAAATACAAAATATTAGTTTTACTCATAATGACAGTATACTGTCACATTTAATCAGACAAAATGGCTAATAATGCCTTGAGGAATGTATCTTTGTGAATTTTACTGGAAAAAATATTTTGTAAGGTTTGTAAAGATACGATTTAGTTGGTTTTTTTCACACAATTTAACAGTATAGCTGTCATACTATATATGAAAGTTATATAAACACAACTCCAAAACAAAATATGCAATCCGTCTAAAAATGCCTGTAATATTGAATACATGTGAGTTTGATCAGAATCAGGTATTTTGATAAGGTTTACAAAAACAAAAATTTGGTTTTACTCATAGTGACAGTATAACTGCCACACTCAATATGACAGTTAATTAAACATAACTCCTAAAACACAAATGCAAAATGACTCCAAAACCAAACATGCATTATGTCTAAAAATGCCTTTAGTATTGTATCTATGTGAGTAAGTATGTATGTAAGGTTTACAAATACAAAATATTAGTTTTATTCATAATGACAGTATACTGTCACATTTAATCTGACAAAATGGCTAATAATTCCTTGAGGAATGTATCTTTATGAGTTTCACTGGAAAACATATTTTGTAAGGTTTGTAAAGACACAAGTTAGTTGTTTTTTTACACAATTTAACAGTATAGCTGTCATACTATATATGAAAGTTATATAAACAAAATTCCAAAACCAAATATGCAATCCGTCTAAAAATGCCTGTAATATTGAATATATGTGAGTTTTATCAGAATCAGGTATTTTGGTAAGGTTTACGAATACAAAAATTAGGTTTTACTCATAGTGACAGTATAACTGCCACACTCAATATGACAGTTAATTAAACATAACTCCTAAAACACAAATGCAAAATGACTACTAATGCCTAGAGAAATGTATATTTGTGAATTTTACTGGAAAACAATATTTTATAAGGTTTGTAAAGATACAAATTAGTTGTTTTTTTACTCAATATGATGGTATAACTGTCATACTAAATATGAAAGTTATAAAAACATAACTCCAAAACCAAACATGCTTTATGTCTAAAAATTCCTGTAATATTGTATCAATGTGGGTTTTACCAGAATAAGGTATTTTGGTAAGGTTTAAAAATACAAAAAATAGGTTTTACTCATAATGTCAGTATCACTGCCACACTCAATTTGACAGTTATTTAAACATTACTCCTAAACCAAACATGATAAATGACTAATTATGCCTGGAGAAATGTATCTTTTTGAGTTTTACTGGGAAAAAAAATTGTAAGGTTTATAAAGACACAGCTTTTTTTTTTTTACTCAATAAGACGGTATAACTGTCATACTAAATATGAAAGTTATATAAACATAACTCCAAAAACAAACATGAATTTTGTCTAAAAATACCTGTAATATTGTATCTATGTGAGTTTTACCACAATCAGGTATTTTGGTAAGGTTTACAAATACAAAAATTAGGTTTTACTCACTATGACAGTATACTGTCACATTCAATCTGACAGTTATGTAAACATAACTCCTAAACCACACATACAAAATGGCTAATAATGCCTGGAGAAATGTATCTTTGTGAGTTTTACTAGAAAAAAATATTTTGTAAGGTTTGTAAAGACAAAAGTTTTTTTTTTTTTTTTTTACTCAATATGATGGTATAACTGTCAAACAAAATATAAAAGTAATATAAACATCATTCCAAAACCAAACTCCTAAACCAAACTTGCAATCCGTATTGAATCTATATGAGTTTTACCAGAATCAGGTATTTTGGTAAGGTTTACAAATACAAAACTTGGGTTTTACTCATAATGAAAGTATAACTGCATTATTTGATATGACAGTTATTTAAACATAACTCCTAAACCAAACATGATAAATAGCTAATAAAGCCTGGACAAATGTATATAAACATAACTCCAAAACCAAACATGCATTATGTCTAAAAATGCCTGTAATATTGTATCTATGTGAGTTTTACCATAATCAGGTATTTGGTAAGGTTTATAAATACAAAAAATAGGTTTTACTTATAATGACAGTATAACTGCCACCCTCAATATGACGGTTATGTTAACATAACTCCTAAACCACACATGCAAAATGGCTAATAATTCCTGGAGAAATGTATCTTTGTGAGTTTTACAGTAAAAAATATATTTTGTAAGGTTTGATAAGACAAAATAGTTTTTTTAATTCAATATGTTTGTACAACTGTCATAATAAATGTAAAAGTTATATAAACATAACTCCAATACCAAACATGCAATCCGTCTAAAAATGCCTGTAATATTGAATCTATGTGAGTTTTACTAGAATCAGGTATTTTGTTAAGGTTTACAAATACAAAAATTAGGTTTTACTCACTATGACAGTATACTGTCACATTAAATCTGACTGTTATTTAAACACAAATTCTAAACCACAGATGCAAAATGGCTAATAATAACTGGAGAAATGTATTTTTGTGAGTTTTACTGGAAAAAAAATATTTTGTAAGGTTTGTATATACACAAGTTAGTTTTTTTTACTCAATATGATGGAAACATGCTTTATGTCTAAAAAAATCCTGTAATATTTTATCCATGTGAGTTTTATCAGAATCAGTTATTTTGGTAATTTTACAAATACAAAAAATAGGCTTTACTCATAATGACAGTATATCTGCCACACTCAATATGACAGTTATTTAAACATAACTCTAAACCAAACATAGTTAATGGCTATTAATGCCTGGAGAAATGTATCTTTGTGAGTTTTACTGGAAAAAATTTTTTTTTAAGGTTTATAAAGACACAAGTTAGTTTTTTTACTCAATATGACAGTATAACTGTAATACTAAATGTAAAAAACATAACTCCAAAACATAACATGCATTATGTTTAAAAATGCCTGTGATTTTGTATCCATGCGAGTTTTGCTAAAATTAATTGTTGTAGTAAGGTTTGCAATTACAAAATATTGGTTTTACTCACCATGATAGTATACTGTCACATTCAATTTGACAGTTATTTAAACATAATTACCAAACCACACATGCAAAATGGCTATAATGCCTGGAGAAATGCATCTTTGTGAGATTACTGGAAAAACATATTTTGTAAGGGTTGTAAAGAAACAATTTAGTTTTTTTTACTTAATATGATGAGGTGGCAACTTTTCCAGGGTGTACGCCGCCTTCCGCCCGATTGTAGCTGAGATAGGCTCCAGCGCCTATAATATTTATAAATGCCTATAATATTGTATCTATGTGAGTTTTACCAGAATCAGGTAATTTGGTAAGGTTTACAAATACAAAATTTGGGTTTTTTACATAATGACATTATAACTGCTATATTCAATTTGACAGTTGTTTTAACACAACTTCCTAACCACACATGCAAATAGGCTAATAAAGCCTAAAACAATGCATCCTTGTGAGTTTTACTCTAAACATATGCTATTTTAAAGCTTGCAAACACAAAAAGTAGTTTTTTACTCATGACAGTAATGTTCTTAAAATCCTGAGATAATGCAAAATCAGCAATAAAAATATTTTTCATCATAATTCCTACACCAAACATGCAACATGTCTAATAATGCCTGGATACATGTATCTTTGTTAGTTATACTAGAAAAAATATCTTTTGTAAGTTTTACAAAGACTCAAGCTAGTTTTTTTAATACAATATGACAGTATAACTGTCATACCAAATATGAAAGTTATATAAACATAACTCCAAAACGGAACATGTATTATGTCTAAAAATGCCTAAATATTGTATCTATGTGAGTTTTACAAGAATCAGTTAATTTGGTAAGGTGTACAATTACATAAATTAGGGGTTTACTTATAATGACAGATAACTGCTACATTCAATTTGACAGTTATTTAAACATAACTTCCTAACCACACATGCAAAATAGGTCAATAAAGCCTAAAACAATGCATCCTTGTGAGTTTTACTCGAAACATATGCTATTTTAAGGCTTGCAAACACAAAAAGTAGTTTTTTACTCATTATGACAGTAAATTTCTTAAAATCCTGAGATAATGCGAAACAAGCAATAAAAATGTTTTTCAACATAATTCCTACACCAAACATGCAACATGTCTATTAATGCCTGAAGACATGTATCTTTGTTAGTTTTACTAGAAAATTATCTTTTGTAGGTTTTGCAAAGAGGCAAGTTAGTTTTTTTAATTCAATATGAAAGTATAACTGTCATACCAAATATGAAAGTTATATAAACATAACTCCAAAACTAAACATGCATTATGTCTAAAAATGCCTAAAATATTGTATCTATGTGAGTTTAACAAGAATCAGTAAATTTGGTAAGGTGTACAATTACATAAATTAGGGGTTTACTCATAATGACAGATAACTGCTACATTCAATTTGACAGTTATTTAAACATAACTTCCTAACCACACATGCAAAATAGGCTAATAAAGCCTAAAACAATGCATCCATGTGAGTTTTACTCGAAACATATGCTATTTTAAGGCTTGCAAACAGAAAAAGTAGTTTTTTACTCATTATGACAGTAATGTTCTTAAAATCCTGAGATAATGAAAAATAAGCAATAAAAAAGTTTTTCATCATAATTCCTACACCAAACATGTCTTATAATGCCTGGATACAAGTATCTTTGTTAGTTATACTAGAAAAATTATCTTTTGTAAGTTTTACTAAGACTCAAGTTAGTTTATTTAATACAATATGAAAGTATAGCTGTCATACCAAATATGAAAGTTATATAAACATAACTCCAAAACTGAACATGCATTATGTCTAAAAATGCCTGTAATATTGTATCTATGTGAGTTTTACCAGAATCAGGTAATTTTGTAAGGTTTGCAAATACAAAAATTGTTGTCGTTTTTTTATAATGACAGTATACCTGCTACATTCAATTTGACTGTTATTTAAGCTTAACTCCCAAACCACACATGCAAATAGGTTAAAAAAGCCTAAAACAATGCATCCTTGTGAGTTTTACTCGAAACATTTGCTATTTTAAGGCTTGCAAACACAAAAAGTACTTTTTTTATTCATTATGAGAGTAATGTTCTTAAAATCCTGAGATAATGCGAAATAAGGAATAAAAATGTTTTTCAACATAATTCCTACACCAAACATGCAACATGTCTAATAATGCCTGAAGACATGTATCTTTGTAAGCTTTACTAGAAAAATTATCTTTTGTAAGTTTTGCAAAGAGGCAAATTATTTTTTTTAAGTCAATATCACATTATAACTGTCATACCAAATATGACGTTATATAAACATAACTCAAAAACTGAACATGCATTATGTCTAAAAATGCCTAAAATATTGTATCTATGTGAGTTTTACAAGAATCGGTTAATTTGGTAAGGTGTACAATTACATAAATTAGGGGTTTACTCATAATGACAGATAACTGCTACATTCAATTTGACAGTTATTTAAACATAACTTCCTAACCACACATGCAAAATAGGCTAACAAAGCCTAAAACAATGCATCCTTGTGATTGTTTTAGGCATAAACTTAATCACAAGGATTAAGTGTTTGCAAGCCTTAATCTTAAGGCTTGCAAACACAAAAAGTAGTTTTTTTACCCATTATGACAGTAATAAATGGCTAATTATGCCTTGAGAAATGTATCTTTGTGAGTTTTACTGGGAAAATTTTTTTTTGTAAGGTTTATAAAGACACAAGTTTTTTGTTTTTTTTACTCAATATGATGGTATAACTGTCATACTAAATATAAAAGTTGTATAAACATAACTCCAAAACCAAACATGCATTATGTCTAAAAATGCTTGCAATATTGTATCTATGTGATTTTTTACCAGAATCAGGTATTTTTGGTAAGGTTTACAAATACAAAAATTAGGTTTTACTCACTATGAGAGTATACTGTCACATTCAATCTGACAGTTATTTAAACATACTGTAACTCATAAACCACAATTACAAAATGGCTAATAATGCCTGGAAAAATGTATCTTTGTGAGTTTTCCTGGAAAACATTTTTTTTTATAAGGTTTGTAAAGAAACAAGTTAGTTTTTTCACTTAATATGACAGTATAACTGTCATACTAAATCTGAAAGTTAAATAAACATAACTCCAAAACCAAACTTGCAATACGTCTAAAAATGCCTGTAATATTGAGTCTATGTGAGTTTTACCAGAATCAGGTATTTTGTTAAGGTTTACAAATACAAAAATTTGGTTTTACTCATAATGACAGTATAACTGCGATATTCAAAATAACAGTTATTTAAACATAACTCCTAAACCAAACAAGGTAAATGGCTAATAATGCCTGGAGATATGTATCTTTGTGAGTTTTACTAGAAAAAAATATTTTGTAAGGTTTGTAAAGAAAAAAGTTTTTTTTTTTTTACTCAATGTGATGGTATAACTGTCAAACTAAATATAAAAGTAATATACCGTATTTTCCGCACCATAAGCCGCCCTGGGTTATAAGCCGCGCCTTCAATGAACGGCATATTTCAAAACTTTGTCCACCTATAAGCCGCCCCGTGTTATAAGCCGCATCTAACTGCGCTAAAGGGAATGTCAAAAAAACAGTCAGATAGGTCAGTCAAACTTTAATAATATATTAAAATCAGCGTTCTAACAACTCTGTTCACTCCCAAAATGTACGGTAATGTGCAAATGTGCAATCAATAAGCATCAATAACTTAATGTTGCTCGAACGTTAATGTCACAACACACAAAATAAACATAACGCTCACTTTCTGAAGTTATTCTTCATTCATAAATCCCTCGAATTCTTCTTCTTCGGTGTCCGAATTAAAAAGTTGGGCGAATACGGGCTCCAAAATGGCCGGCTCCGTCTCGTCACAGTTCTGTGAATCCTGCCTTCCGGAAAGCTCGGACCACAGTTGTGACCGAAATATCCGCCCAGGCATTTACGATCCACTGGCAGATGTTGGCGTATGTCGTCCGGCGCTGTCTCCGTGTCTTAGTGAAGGTGTGTTCGCCTTCGGTCATCCATTGTTCCCACGCCGTTCACAGTCGTGCTTTAAATGCCCTGTTGACACCAATATCGAGCGGTTGGAGTTCTTTGGTTAAATATTGCCTTAAGTTTAAATTCTGCGTTATACGCGTGTCGCTTAGTAGGAGCCATTTTGTGGTCTTTACAGATGTAAACACACAAATGAAATGAAACGCAATATCCGGGGGCTTCTTCTTCTATGGGGGCGGGTGCTTACTTTGGCGGTTGCTTACCATAGAAAAAGAAGCGCTTCCTCTTCTACGGGGAAAAAAGATGGCGGCTGTTTACCGTAGTTGCGAGACCGAAACTTTATGAAAATAAATATTTATATTAATCCATATATAAGGCGCACCGGGTTATAAGCCGCACTGTCAGCTTTTTTGAAAATTTGTGGTTTTTAGGTGCGGCTTATAGTGCGGAAAATACGGAACATAATTCGAAAACCAAACTCCTAAACCAAACTTGCAATCCGTCTTAAACTACCTGTAATATTGAATCTATATGAGTTTTACCAGAATCAGGTATTTTGATAAGGTTTACAAATAAAGAACTTGGGTTTTACTCATAATGACAGTATAACTGCATTATTTGATATAAATAAATAAATGGGTTGTACTTGTATAGCGCTTTTCTACCTTCAAGGTACTCAAAGCGCTTTGACACTACTTCCACATTTACCCATTCACACACACATTCACACACTGATGGAGGGAGCTGCCATGCAAGGCGCTAACCAGCACCCATCAGGAGCAAGGGTGAAGTGTCTTGCTCAGGACACAACGGACATGACGAGGTTGGTACTAGGTGGGGATTGAACCAGGGACCCTCGGGTCGCGCACGGCCACTCTTCCACTGCGCCACGCCGTTACAGTTATTTAAACATAACTCCTAAACCATCCATCCATCCATCTTCTTCCGCTTATCCGAGGTCGGGTCGCGGGGGCAGCAGCCTAAGCAGGGAAGCCCAGACTTCCCTCTCCCCAGCCACTTTGTCCAGCTCTTCCTGTGGGACCCCGAGGCGTTCCCAGGCCAGCCGGGAGACATAGTCTTCCCAACGTGTCCTGGGTCTTCCCCGCGGCCTCCTACCGGTCGGACGTGCCCTAAACACCTCCCTAGGGAGGCGTTGGGGTGGCATCCTGACCAGATGCCCGAACCACCTCATCTGGCTCCTCTCGATGTGGAGGAGCAGCGGCTTTACTTTGAGCTCCTCCCGGATGACAGAGCTTCTCACCCTATCTCTAAGGGAGAGCCCCGCCACCCGGCGGAGGAAACTCATTTCGGCCGCTTGTACCCGTGATCTTGTCCTTTCGGTCATAACCCAAAGCTCATGACCATAGGTGAGGATGGGAACGTAGATCGACCGGTAAATTGAGAGCTTTGCCTTCCGGCTCAGCTCCTTCTTCACCACAACGGATCGATACAGCGTCCGCATTACTGAAGACGCCGCACCGATCCGCCTGTCGAGCTCACGATCCACTCTTCCCTCACTCGTGAACAAGACTCCGAGGTACTTGAACTCCTCCACTTGGGGCAAGATCTCCTCCCCAACCCGGGGATGGCACTCCACCCTTTTCCGGGCGAGAACCATGGACTCGGACTTGGAGGTGCTGATTCTCATCCCAGTCGCTTCACACTCGGCTGCGAACCGATCCAGTGAGAGCTGAAGATCCTGGCCAGATGAAGCCATCAGGACCACATCATCTGCAAAAAGCAGAGACCTAATCCTGCAGCCACCAAACCAGATCCCCTCAACGCCTTGACTGCGACTAGAAATTCTGTCCATAAAAGTTATGAACAGAATCGGTGACAAATGGCAGCCTTGGCGGAGTCCAACCCTCACTGGAAACGTGTCCGACTTACTGCCGGCAATGCGGACCAAGCTCTGGCACTGAGCATACAGGGAGCGGACTGCCACAATCAGACAGTCCGATACCCCATACTCTCTGAGCACTCCCCAGAGGACTTCCCGAGGGAACGGTCGAATGCCTTCTCCAAGTCCACAAAACACATGTAGACTGGTTGGGCAAACTCCCATGCACCCTCAAGGACCCTGCCGAGAGTATAGAGCTGGTCCACAGTTCCACGACCAGGACGAAAACCACACTGTTCCTCCTGAATCCGAGGTTCGACTATCCGGCGTAGCCTCCTCTCCAGTACACCTGAATAGACCTTACCGGGAAGGCTGAGGAGTGTGATCCCACGATAGTTAGAACACACCCTCCGGTTCCCCTTCTTAAAGAGAGGAACCACCACCCCGGTCTGCCAATCCAGAGGTACCGCCCCCGATGTCCACGCGATGCTGCAGGGTCTTGTCAACCAAGACAGCCCCACAGCATCCAGAGCCTTAAGGAACTCCGGGCGGATCTCATCTACCCCTGGGGCCTTGCCACCGAGGAGCTTTTGAACTACCTCAGCAACCTCAGCCCCAGAAATAGGAGAGCCCACCACAGACTCCCCAGGCACTGCTTCCTCATAGGAAGACGTGTTGGTGGGATTGAGGAGGTCTTCGAAGTATTCCCTCCACCGATCCACAACATCTGCAGTCGAGGTCAGCAGAACACCATCCTCACCATACACGGTGTTGATAGTGCACTGCTTCCCCTTCCTGAGGCGGCGGATGGTGGTCCAGAATTGCTTCGAAGCCGTCCGGAAGTCGTTTTCCATGGTTTCCCCGAACTCCTCCCATGTCCGAGTTTTTGCCTCTGTGACCGCTGAAGCCGCACACCGCTTGGCCTGTCGGTACCTGTCCGCTGCCTCAGGAGTCCTATGAGCCAAAAGAACCCGATAGGACTCCTTCTTCAGCTTGACGGCATCCCTCACCGCCGGTGTCCACCAACGGGTTCTAGGATTACCGCCACGACAAGCACCAACTACCTTGCGGCCACAGCTCCAATCAGCCGCCTCGACAATAGAGGCGCGGAACATGGTCCATTCAGACTCAATGTCCAGCACCTCCCTCGTGACATGTTCAAAGTTCTTCCGGAGGTGGGAATTAAAACTCTCTCTGACAGGAGACTCTGCCAGACGTTCCCAGCAAACCCTCACAATGCGTTTGGAACTGCCAGGTCTGTCCGGCATCCTCCCCCACCATCGCAGCCAACTCACCACCAGGTGGTGATCGGTAGAAAGCTCCGCCCCTCTCTTCACCCGAGTGTCCAAAACATGAGGCCGCAAATCCGATGACACAACTACAAAGTCGATCATGGAACTGCGGCCTAGGGTGTCCTGGTGCCAAGTGCACATATGGACACCCTTATGTTTGAACATGGTGTTCGTTATGGACAATCTGTGACGGGCACAAAAGTCCAATAACAAAACACCGCTCGGGTTCAGATCCGGGCAGCCATTCTTCCCAATCACGCCTCTCCAGGTTTCACTGTCGTTGCCAACATGAGCATTGAAGTCCCCCAGTAGAACGAGGGAATCACCCGGGGGAGCACTCTCAAGTACTCCCTCAAGTGAATCCAAAAAGGGTGGGTACTCTGAGCTGCGGTTTGGCGCGTAAGCGCAAACCACAGTCAGGACCCGTTCCCCCACCCGAAGGCGGAGGGAAGCTACCCTCTCGTCCACCGGGTTGAACTCCAACGTACAGGCTCTGAGCCGGGGGGAAACAAGAATTGCCACCCCAGCCCGTCGCCTCTCACTGCCGGCAACGCCAGAGTGGAAGAGAGTCCAGCCCCTCTCGAGAGAACTGGTTCCAGAGCCCTTGCTGTGCGTCGAAGTGAGTCCGACTATATCTAGCCGGAACTTCTCCACTTCGCGCACTAGCTCAGGCTCCTTCCCCCCCAGCGAGGTGACGTTCCACGTCCCATGAGCTAGCTTCTGTAGCCGAGGATCGGACCGCCAAGTGCCCTGCCTTCGGCTGCCGCCCAGCTCACATCGCACCCGACCTCTATGACCCCTGCTATGGGTGGTGAGCCCATTGGAGGGGGGACCCACGTTGCCTCTTCGGGCTGTGCTCTTCGGGGACAGGCGCTCGCCATCGTGCCCCACCTCCGGGCCTGGCTCCAGAGGGGGGTCCCGGTGACCCGCGTCCGGGCGAGGGAAATCTGGGTCCTTGGTTTTTATATTTCATGGAGGTCTTCGAGCTGCTCTTTGTCTGATCCCTCACCTAGGACCAGTTTGTCTTGGGAGACCCTACCAGGGGGCATAAAGCCCCCGGACAACATAGCTCCTAGGATCATTGGGACACGCAAACTCCTCTACCACGTTAAGGTGGCAGCTCAGAGAGCCAAACCAAACATGATAAATGGCTAATATTGCCTGGAAAAATGTATACAAACATAAGTCCAAAACCAAACATGCATTATGTCTAAAAATGCCTTTAGTATTGTATCTATGTGAGTTTTACCAGAATCAGGTATTTTGGTAAGGTTTACATATACACAAATATGGTTTTACTCATAATGACAGTAAAACTGCCACATTTAATATGACAGTTATGTAAACATAACTCCTATACCACACATGCAAAATGGTTAATAATGCCTGGAGAAATGTATCTTTGTGATTTTTACTAGAAAAAAATATTTTGTAAGGTTTGTAAAGACAAAAGTTAGTTTTTTTTTATTCAATATGATGGTATAACTGTCATACTAAATATGAAAGTTATATAAACATAATTCCAAAAACAAACTCCTAAACCAAACTTGCAATCTGTCTTAAACTGCCTGTAATATTGAATCTATGTGAGTTTTACCAGAATCAGGTATTTTGGTAAGGTTTACAAATACAAAACCTGGGTTTTACTCATAATGACAGTATAACTGCAACATTTGATATGACAGTTATTTAAACATAACTCCTAATCCAAACATGATAAATGGCTAATAATGCCTGGAGAAATGTATCATTGTGAGTTTTACTGGAAACAAATAATTTGTAAGGTTTATAAAGACACAAGTAAGTTTTTTTTATTTAATATGATGGTATAACTGTCATACTAAATATGAAAGTTATACAAACATAACTCCAAAACCAAACATGCATTATGTCTAAAAATGCCTGTAATATTGTATCTATGTGAGTTTTACCAGAATCAGGTATTTTGGTAAGGTTGAAAAATACAAAAATTAGGTTTTACTCATAATGACAGTATAACTGCCACATTGACTGCCACCAAACATGCATTATGTCTAAAAATGCTTATAATTTTGTATCCATGTGAGTTTTACTAGAATCAGTTGTTTTTGTAAGGTTTACAAATACAAAATATTAGTTTTACTCATAATGACAGTATACTGTCACAATTAATCTGACAAAATGGCTAATAATGCCTTGAGGAATGTATCTTTGTGAGTTTTACTGGAAAAAATATTTTGTAAGGTTTGTAAAGACACAAGTTAGTTGTTTTTTTTACACAATTTAACAGTATAGCTGTCATACTATATATGAAAGTTATATAAACATAATTCTAAAACCAAATATGCAATCTGTCTAAAAATGCCTGT
This sequence comes from Nerophis lumbriciformis, assembly GCF_033978685.3. Classification (NCBI taxonomy): domain Eukaryota; kingdom Metazoa; phylum Chordata; class Actinopteri; order Syngnathiformes; family Syngnathidae; genus Nerophis; species Nerophis lumbriciformis. The sequence goes on from NC_084551.2 coordinate 43,573,724, forward strand.
AATATTGAATATGTGTGAGTTTTATCAGAATCAGGTATTTTGGTAAGGTTTACGAATACAAAAATTAGGTTTTACTCATAGTGACAGTATAACTGCCACACTCAATATGACAGTTAATTAAACATAACTCCTAAAACACAAATGCAAAATGACTACTAATGCCTAGAGAAATGTATATTTGTGACTTTTACTGGAAAACAATATTTTGTTTGTAAAGATACAAATTAGTTTTTTTTTACTCAATATGTTGGTATAACTGTCATACTAAATATGAAAGTTATATAAACATAACTCCAAAACCAAACATGTTTTATGTCTAAAAAATTCCTGTAATATTGTATCGATGTGGGTTTTACCAGAATAAGGTATTTTGGTAGGTTTACAAATACAAAAAATAGGTTTTACTCATAATGACAGTATACTGTCACATGCAATCTCACAGTTATTTAAACATAACTCCTAAACCAAACATGATAAATAGCTAATAAAGCCTGGAAAAATGTATATAAACATAACTCCAAAACCAAACATGCATTATGTCTAAAAATGCCTGCAATATTGTATCCATGTGATTTTTACCAGAATCAGTTATTTTTGGTAAGGTTTACAAATACAAAAATTAGGTTTTACTCACTATGACAGTATACTGTCACATTCAATCTGACAGTTATTTAAACATATTGTAACTCCTAAACCACAAATACAAAATGGCTAATAATGTCTGGAGAAATGTATCTTTTTGAGTTTTCCTGGGGGGGAAAAAAAAATGTATAAGGTTTGTAAAGACACATGTTAGTTTTTTTTACTTAATATGACAGTAGAACTGTCATACTAAATATGAAAGTTAAATAAACATAACTCAGAAACCAAACTTGCAATACGTCTAAAAATGCCTGTAATATTGAATCTATGTGAGTTTTACCAGAATCGGGTATTTTGGTAAGGTTTACAAATACAAAAATTGGGTTTTACTCATAATGACAGTATAACTGCCATATTCAAAATAACAGTTATTTAAACATAACTCCTTAACCAAACATGCTAAATAGCTAATAATGCCTGGAGAAATGTATCTTTGTGAATTTTACTAGAATTTTTTATTTTTATTTTTTTTTTACTCAATATGATGGTATAACTGTCAAACTAAATATAAAAGTAATATAAACATAATTCCAAAACCAAACTCCTAAACCAAACTTGCAATCCGTCTTAAACTGCCTGTAATATTGAATCTATATGAGTTTTACCAGGATCAGGTATTTTGGTAAGGTTTACAAATACAAAACTTGGGTTTTACTCATAATGACAGTATAACTGAAATTATTTGATATGACAGTTATTTAAACATAACTCCTAAACCAAACATGATAAATAGCTAATAATGCCTGGAAAAATGTCTATAATCATAACTCCAAAACCAAACATGCATTATGTCTTAAAATGCCTGTAATATTGTATCTATGTGAGTTTTACCAGAATCAGGAATTTTGGTAAGGTTTATAAATACAAAAATTAGGTTTTACTCATAATGACAGTATAACTGCCACCCTCAATATGACAGTTATGTTAACATAACTCCTAAACCACACATGCAAAATGGCTAATAATGCCTGGAGAAATGTATCTTTGTGAGTTTTACAGGAAAAAAAATTTTTTGTAAGGTTTGATAAGACACAAAATAGTTTTTTTTATTCAATATGTTTGTATAACTGTCATAATAAAAGTAAAAGTTATATAAACATAACTCCAATACCAAACATGAAATCCGTCTAAAAATGCCTGTAATATTGAATCTATGTGAGTTTTACTAGAATCAGGTATTTTGTTAAGGTTTACAAATACAAAAATTTGGTTTTACTCACTATGACAGTATACTGTCACATTCAATCTGACTGTTATTTAAACACAAATTCTAAACCACAGATGCAAAATGGCTAATAATAACTGGAGAAATGTATTTTTGTGAGTTTTACTGGGGAAAAAAATATTTTTTAAGGTTTGTATATACACAAGTTAGTTTTTTTACTCAATATGATGGAAACATGCTTTATGTCTAAAAAAAATCCTGTAATATTTTATCCATGTGAGTTTTATCAGAATCAGTTATTTTGGTAATTTTACAATTACAAAAAATAGGTTTTACTCATAATGACAGTTTATCTGCCACACTCAATATGACAGTTATTTAAACATAACTCTAAACCAAACATGGTTAATGGCTAATAATGACTGGAGAAATGTATCTTTGTGAGTTTTACTGGAAACATTTTTTTTTAAAGGTTTATAAAGACACAACTTAGTTTTTTTTACTCAATATGATGGTATAACTGTCAAACTAAATATAAAAGTAATATAAACATAATTCCAAAACCAAACTCCTAAACCAAACTTGCAATCCATCTTAAACTGCCTGTAATATTGAATCTATATGAGTTTTACCAGAATCAGGTATTTTGGTAAGGTTTACAAATACAAAACTTGGGTTTTACTCATGATGACAGTATAACTGAAATTATTTGATATGACAGTTATTTAAACATAACTCCTAAACCAAACATGATAAATAGCTAATAATACCTGGAAAAATGTCTAAAATCATAACTCCAAAACCAAACATGCATTATGTCTTAAAATGCCTGTAATATTGTATCTATGTGAGTTTTACCAGAATCAGGAATTTTGGTAAGGTTTATAAATACAAAAATTAGGTTTTACTCATAATGACAGTATAACTGCCACCCTCAATATGACAGTTATGTTAACATAACTCCTAAACCACACATGCAAAATGGCTAATAATGCCTGGAGAAATGTATCTTTGTGAGTTTTACAGGAAAAAAAATATTTTGTAAGGTTTGATAAGACACAAAATAGTTTTTTTTATTCAATATGTTTGTATAACTGTCATAATAAAAGTAAAAGTTATATAAACATAACTCCAATACCAAACATGCAATCCGTCTAAAAATGCCTGTAATATTGAATCTATGTGAGTTTTACTAGAATCAGGTATTTTGTTAAGGTTTACAAATACAAAAATTTGGTTTTACTCACTATGACAGTATACTGTCACATTCAATCTGACTGTTATTTAAACACAAATTCTAAACCACAGATGCAAAATGGCTAATAATAACTGGAGAAATGTATTTTTGTGAGTTTTACTGGGGAAAAAAATATTTTGTAAGGTTTGTATATACACAAGTTAGTTTTTTTACTCAATATGATGGAAACATGCTTTATGTCTAAAAAATCCTGTAATATTTTATCCATGTGAGTTTTATCAGATTCAGTTATTTTGGTAATTTTACAATTACAAAAAATAGGTTTTACTCATAATGACAGTTTATCTGCCACACTCAATATGACAGTTATTTAAACATAACTCTAAACCAAACATGGTTAATGGCTAATAATGACTGGAGAAATGTATCTTTGTGAGTTTTACTGGAAACATTTTTTTTTAAAGGTTTATAAAGACACAACTTAGTTTTTTTTACTCAATATGACAGTATAACTGTAATACTAAATGTAAAAAATATATAAACATAACTCCAAAACCAAACATGCATTATGTTTAAAATGCCTGTAATTTTGTATCCATGCGAGTTTTACTAAAATCAATTGTTGTAGTAAGGTTTGCAATTACAAAATATTGGTTTTACTCAGCATGATAGTATACTGTCACATTCAATTTGACAGTTATTTAAACATAACTACCAAACCACACATGCAAAATGGCTATAATACCTGGAGAAATGTATCTTTGTGAGATTACTGGAAAAAACATATTTTGTAAGGTTTGTAAAGAACCAATTTAGTTTTTTTTTACTTAATATGATGAGGTGGCAACTTTTCCAGGGTGTACCCCGCCTTCCGCCCGATTGTAGCTGAGATAGGCTCCAGCGACCCCGAAGGGAATAAGCGGTAGAAAATGGATGGATGGATGGACAGTATAACTGTCATACTAAATGTAAAAGTAGTATAAACATAACTCCAAAACCAAACGTGCATTATGTCTAAAAATGTCTGTAATATTGTATCCATGTGAGTTTTACTAGAACCAGTTGTTTTTGTAAGTTTTGCAAATACAAAATATTAGTTTTACACACTATGACAGTATACTGTCACATTCAATCTGACAGCTATTTAAACATAACTCCTAAACCACACATGCAAAATGACTAATAATGCCGAGAAAAATGTATCTCTGTGAATTTTACTGGAAAAAAATATTTTCTAAGGTTTGTAAAATACAAGTTTGTTATTTTTTACTCAATTTGACAGTATAACTGTCATACTAAATATGAAAGTTATATACACATAACTCCAAAACCAAACTTGCAATCCGTCTAAAAATGCCTGTAATATTGAATCTATGTGAGTTTTACCAAAATCAGGTATTTTGGTAAGGTTTACAAATACAAAAATTAGGTTTTACTTATAATGACAGTATAACTGCCACACTCAATATGACAGTTCTTTAAACATAACTCCTAAAAAAATAAATGCAAAATGACTATTAATGCCTGGAAAAATGTATCTTTGTGAATGTTAATGGAAAAAAAAAAATTTTGTAAGGTTTGTAAAGACACAAATTAGTTTTTTTTACGCAATATGATGGTATAACTGTCATACTAAATATGAAAGTTATATAAACATAACTCCAAAACCAAACAGGTTTTATGTCTAAAAATTCCTGTAATATTGTATCTATGTGAGTTTTACCAGAATCATGTATTTTGGTAAGGTTTACAAATACAAAAATTAGGTTTTACTCACTATGACAGTATACTGCCACACTCAACATGACAGTTATTTAAACATAATTCCTAAACCATACATGCAAAATGACTAATAATGCCTGGAAAAAATGTATCTCAGTGAATTTTACTGAAAAAAAAATATTTTGTAAGGTTTGTAAAAACACAAGTTGGTTTTTTTTACTCAATTTGACAATATAAATGTCATACTAAATATGAAACTTATATAAACTAACTCCAAAACCAAACATGCAATCCGTCTAAAAATGCCTGTAATATTGAGTCTCTGTGAGTTTTACCAGAATCAGGTATTTTGGTAAGGTTTACATATACAAAAATTAGGTTTTACTCATAATAACAGAATAACTGCCACATTCAATCTGACAGTTATTTAAACATAACTCCTAAACCACACATGCAAAAATGCTAATAATGCCTAAAACAATGCATTCTTGTGAGTTTTACTCGAACATATGCTTTTTTAAGGCTTGCAATTAAAAAAAGTCGTTTTTTTTGTCAATATGACAGTGATGTTTTTAAAATCCTGATAAAATGCAAAAAAAGCAATAAAATTGTTTTTCAACATAATTCCTAAACCAAACATGCATTATGTCTTAAAATGCCTATAATATTGTATCCAAGTGAGTTTTAGTAGAATCATTTGTTTTTGTAAGGTTTGCAAATACAACATTTTGGTTTTACTCACTATGACAGTATACTGTCACATTCAATCTGACTGTTATTTAAACATACATTCTAAACCACAGATGCAAAATGGCTAATAATGCCTGGAGAAATGTATTTTTGTGAGTTTTACTGGAAAAAAAATATTTTGTAAGGTTTGTTTGGACACAATATAGTTTTTTTACTCAATATGATGGTATAACTGTCTTACTAAATTTGAAAGTTATATAAACATAACTTCAAAACCAAACATGCAATCCGTCTAAAAATGCCTGTAATATTGAATCTATGTGAGTTTTACCAGAAACAGGTATTTTGGTAAGGTTTACAAATACAAAAATTAGGTTTTACTCATAATGACAGTATAACTGCAACGTTCAAAATGACAGTTATTTAAACATAACTCCTAAACCAAACATGCTAAATGGCTAATAATGACTGGAGAAATGCATCTTTGTGAGTTTTACTGAAAAAAACAACATTTTTGTAAGGTTTGTAAAGACACAGGTTGGTTGTTTTTTACTCCATATGACAGTATAATTGTCATACTAAATGTAAAATGTATATAAACAAAACTCCAAAACTAAACATGCATTATGTCTAAAAATGCCTGTAACATTGCATCCATGTGAGTTTTACTAGAATCATTTTTTTTCTTAAGGTTTGCAAATACAAAAATAAGGTTTTACTCATGATGACAGTATAAATGCCACACTCAATATGACAGTTATTTAAATATAACTTCTAAACCACACATGCAAAATGGCTAATAATGCTTGGAAAAAAAATGTATTTTGTAAAGACAAGTTTTTTTTTTTACTCAATATGACATTATAACTGTCATACTAAATGTAAAAGTTATATAAACATAACTCCAAAACCAAACATGCATATTATCTAAAAATAACTGTAATATTGTCTCCATGTGAGTTTTACTAGAATCAGTTGTTTTTGTAAGGTTTGCAAATACAAAATATTGGTTTTAATCACTATGACAGTATACTGCTGTCATATTGAGTTAAAAAAAACTTGTGTTATAACAAACCTTACAATTTTTTATTATTTTTTTCCAGTAAAACTCACAAAGATACATTTCTCCAGGCATTATTAGCCATTTTGCATGTGTGGTTTAGGAGTTATGTTTACATAACTGTCAGATTGAATGTGACAGTATACTGTCATAGTGAGTAAAACCTAATTTTTGTATTTGTAAACGTTACCAAAATACCTGATTCTGGTAAAACTCACATAGATACAATATTACAGGTATTTTTAGACAAAGTTCATGTTTGTTTTTGGAGTTATGTTTAAATAACTTTCATATTTAGTATGACGGTTATACCATCATATTGAGTAAAAAAAACTACCTTGTGTCTTTATAAACCTTACAAATTATTGTTTTCCTGTAAAACTCACAAAAATACATTTTCCAGGCATTATTAGCCATTTATCATGTTTGGTTTAGGAATTATGTTTAAATACCTGTCATGTTAAAAGTGGCAGTTATATTGTCATTATGAGTAAAACCTAATTTTTGTAATTGTAAACCTTACCAAAATACTTGATTCTGGTAAAACTCACATAGATACAATATTACAGGAATTTTTAGACATAAAACATGTTTGGTTTTGGAGTTAGGTTTATACTACTTTTACATTTAGTGTGACAGTTATACTGTCCATCCATCCATCCATTTTCTACCGCTTATTCAGCTACAATCGGGCGGAAGGCGGGGTACACCCTGGAAAAGTCGCCATCTCATCATATTAAGTAAAAAAAAACTAAATTGTTTCTTTACAAACCTTACAAAATATGTTTTTCCAGTAATCTCACAAAGATACATTTCTCCAGGCATTATAGCCATTTTGCATGTGTGGTTTGGTAGTTTTGTTTAAATAACTGTCAAACTGAATGTGACAGTAAACTATTATGGTGAGTAAAACCAATATTTTGTAATTGCAAACCTTACTACAACAATTGATTTTAGTAAAACTCGCATGGATACAAAATTACAGGCATTTTTAAACATAATGCATGTTATGTTTTGGAGTTATGTTTATATATTTTTTACATTTAATATTACAGTTATACTGTCATATTGAGTAAAAAAACTAACTTGTGTCTTTATAAACCTTAAAAAATATGTTTTTCCAGTAAAACTCACAAAGATACATTTCTCCAGGCATTAATAGCCATTAACCATGTTTGGTTTAGAGTTATGTTTAAATAACTGTCATATTGAGTGTGGCAGTCATTATGAGTAAAACCTATTTTTTGTATTTGTAAAATTACCAAAATAACTGATTCTGATAAAATTCACATGGATAAAATATTACAGGATTTTTTAGACATAAAGCATGTTTCCATCATATTGAGTAAAAAAAACTAACTTGTGTATATACAAACCTTACAAAATATTTTTTTTCCAGTAAAACTCACAAAAATACATTTCTCCAGTTATTATTAGCCATTTTGCATCTGTGGTTTAGAATTTGTGTTTAAATAACAGTCAGATTGAATGTGACAGTATACTGTCATTATGAGAAAAACTAATAATTTGTATTTGTAAACCTTACAAAAACAACTGATTCTAGTAAAACTCACGTAGATACAAAATTATAGGAATTTTTAGACATAATGCATGTTTGGTTTTGGAGTTATGTTTAAATAGTCGTCATATTGAATGTGGCAGTATACTGTCATTATGAGTAAAACCTAATGTTTGTATTTGTCAACCTTACCAAAATACCTGATTCTGGTAAAACTCAAAAAGATACAATATTACAGGCATTTTTAGACAAAATGCATTTTGGTTTTGGAGTTATGTTTATATAACTTTCATATTTAGTATGACAGTTATACCATCATATTGAATAAAAAAAATAACGTGTCTTTATAAACCTTACACATTATTTTTTTCCAGTAAAACTCACAAACTTACATTTCTCCAGGCATTATTAGTCATTTATCATGTTTGGTTTAGGAGTCATGTTTAAATAACTGTCATATCAAATGTTGCAGTTATACTGTCATTATGAGTAAAACCCAAGTTTTGTATTTGTAAACCTTACCAAAATACCTGATTCTGTCAAAAGTCACATAGATTCAATATTACAGGCAGTTTAAGACAGACTGCAAGTTTGGTTTAGGAGTTTGGTTTTGGAATTATGTTTATCTAACTTTCATATTTAGTATGACATCATATTGAGTAAAAAAAAAAACTAACTTTTGTCTTTACAAACCTTACAAAATATTTTTTTTCTAGTAAAACTCACAAAGATTAATTTCTCCAGGCATTATTAGCCAATTAGCATATTTGGTTTAGGAGCTATGTTTAAATAACTGTTATTTTGAATATGGCAGTTATACTGTCATTACGAGTAAAACCCAATTTTTGTATTTGTAAACTTTACCAAAATAACTGATTCTGGTAAAACTCACATATATTCAATATTACAGGCATTTTTAGACGGATTGCAAGTTTGGTTTTGGTGTTATATTTATTCAACTTTCATATTTAGTGTGAAGGTTATACTGTCATATTGAGTTACAAAAAAAAGCTAACTTACAAACTATTTTTTTCCTGTAAAACTTACAAAGATACATTTCTCCAGGCATTATTTGACATTTTGCTTGCATGATTTAGGAGTTATGTTTAAAAAACAGTCAGATTGAATGTGACAGTATACTTCCATAGTAATTTTTTACTCAATATGCCAGTAATGTTCTTAAAATCCTGAGATAATGCGAAAAAAGCAATACAAATGTTTTTCAACATAATTCCTACACCAAACATGCAACATGTCTAATAATGCTTGAAAACATGTATCTTTGTTAGTTTTACTAGAAAATTTATCTTTTGTAAGTTTTACAAAGACTCAAGCTAGTTTTTTTAATACAATATGACAGTATAACTGTCATACCAAATATGAAATATATATAAACATAACTCCAAAATTGAACAAGCATTATGTCTAAAAATGCCTATAATATTGTATCTATGTGAGTTTTACCAGAATCAGGTAATTTGGTAAGGTTTACAAATACAAAATTTGGGTTTTTTACATAATGACATTATAACTGCTATATTCAATTTGACAGTTGTTTTAACACAACTTCCTAACCACACATGCAAATAGGCTAATAAAGCCTAAAACAATGCATCCTTGTGAGTTTTACTCTAAACATATGCTATTTTAAAGCTTGCAAACACAAAAAGTAGTTTTTTACTCATGACAGTAATGTTCTTAAAATCCTGAGATAATGCAAAATAAGCAATACAAATATTTTTCATCATAATTCCTACACCAAACATGCAACATGTCTAATAATGCTTGAAGACATGTATCTTTGTTAGTTATACTAGAAAAAATATATTTTGTAAGTTTTACAAAGACTCAAGTTAGTTTTTTTAATACAATATGACAGTATAACTGTCATACCAAATATGAAAGTTATATAAACATAACTCCAAAACTGAACATGCATTATGTCTAAAAATGCCTAAAATATTGTATCTATGTGAGTTTTACAAGAATCAGTTAATTTGGTAAGGTGTACAATTACATAAATTAGGGGTTTACTCATAATGACAGTTAACTGCTACATTCAATTTGACTGTTATTTAAACATAACTCCCAAACCACACATGCAAAATAGGTCAATAAAGCCTAAAACAATGCATCCTTGTGAGTTTTACTCGAAACATATGCTATTTTAAGGCTTGCAAACACAAAAAGTAGTGTTTTACCCATTTTGACAGTAATGTTCTTAAAATCCTGAAATAATGCGAAATAAGCAATAAAAATGTTTTTCAACATAATTCCTACACCAAACATGCAACATGTCTAATAATGCCTGAAGACATGTATCTTTGTTAGTTTTACTAGAAAAATTATATTTTGTAAGTTTTGCAAAGAGTCAAATAAGTTTTTTTAATTCAATATGACATAACTGACATACCAAATATGAAAGTTATATAAACATAACTCCAAAACTGAACATGCATTGTGTCTAAAATTGCCTGTAATATTGTATCTATCTGAGTTTCACCAGAATCAGGTAATTTGGTAAGGTTTCCTAATACAAAATTTGTTTTTTTTCATAAAGACAGTATATCTGCTACATTCATTAAATTGTTATTTAAACATAACTTCCTAATCACACATGCAAATAGGTTAATAAAGCCTAAAACAATGCATCCTTGTGAGTTTTACTCGAAACATTTGCTATTTTAAGGCTTGCAAACACAAAAAGTAGGTTTTTACTCATTATGACAGTAATGTTCTTAAAATCCTGAGATAATGCGAAATAAGCAATAAAAATGTTTTTCAATATAATTCCTACACCAAACATGCAACATGTCTAATAATGCCTGGATACATGTATCTTTGTTAGTTATACTAGAAAAAATATATTTTGTAAGTTTTACAAAGACTCAAGTTAGTTTTTTTTAATACAATATGACAGTATAACTGTCATACCAAATATGAAAGTTATATAAACATAACTCCAAAACTAAACATGCATTATGTCTAAAAATGCCTAAAATATTGTATCTATGTGAGTTTTACAAGAATCAGTAAATTTGGTAAGGTGTATAATTACATAAATTAGGGGTTTACTCATAATGACAGATAACTGCTACATTCAATTTGACAGTTATTTAAACATAACTTCCTAACCACATATGCAAAATAGGCTAATAAAGCATAAAACAATGCATCCATGTGAGGTTTACTCGAAACATATGCTATTTTAAGGCTTGCAAACACAAAAAGAAGTTTTTTTTACTCATTATGACAGTAATGTTCTTAAAATCCTGAGATAATGCGAAATAAGCAATAAAAAAGTTTTTCATCATAATTCCTACACCAAACATGTCTTATAATGCCTGGATACAAGTATCTTTGTTAGTTATACTAGAAAAATTATCTTTTGTAAGTTTTACAAAGACTCAAGTTAGTTTATTTAATACAATATGACAGTATAGCTGTCATACCAAATATGAAAGTTATATAAACATAACTCCAAAACTGAACATGCATTATGTCTAAAAATGCCTGTAATATTGTATCTATGTGAGTTTTACCAGAATCAGGTAATTTTGTAAGGTTTACAAATACAAAAATTGTTTTTTTTTTTTTATAATGACAGTATACCTGCTACATTCAATTTGACTGTTATTTAAGCTTAACTCCCAAACCACACATGCAAATAGGTTAAAAAAGCCTAAAACAATGCATCCTTGTGAGTTTTACTCGAAACATTTGCTATTTTAAGGCTTGCAAACACAAAAAGTTTTTTTTTATTCATTATGACAGTAATGTTCTTAAAATCCTGAGATAATGCGAAATAAGCAATAAAAATGTTTTTCAACATACTTCCTACTCCAAACATGCAACATGTCTAATAATGCCTGAAGACATGTATCTTTGTAAGTTTTACTAGAAAAATTATCTTTTGTAAGTTTTGCAAAGAGGCAAATTAGTTTTTTTAATTCAATATGACATTATAACTGTCATACCAAATATGAAGTTATATAAACATAACTCCAAAACTGTACATGCATTATGTCTAAAAATGCCTAAAATATTGTATCTATGTGAGTTTTACAAGAATCAATTTATTTGGTAAGGTGTACAATTACATAAATTAGGGGTTTACTCATAATGACAGATAACTGCTACATTCAATTTGACAGTTATTTAAACATAACTTCCTAACCACACATGCAAAATAGGCTAATAAAGCCTAAAACAATGCATCCTTGTGATTGTTTTAGGCATAAACTTAATCACAAGGATTAAGTGTTTGCAAGCCTTAATCTTAAGGCTTGCAAACACAAAAAGTAGTTTTTTTACTCATTATGACAGTAATAAATGGCTAATTATGCCTTGAGAAATGTATCTTTGTGAGTTTTACTGGGAAACAATTTTTTTGTAAGGGTTATAAAGACACAAGTTTGTTTTTTTTTACTCAATATGATGGTATAACTGTCATACTAAATATAAAAGTTGTATAAACATAACTCCAAAACCAAACATGCATTATGTCTAAAAATGCTTGCAATATTGTATCTATGTGATTTTTTACCAGAATCAGGTATTTTTGGTAAGGTTTACAAATACAAAAATTAGGTTTTACTCACTATGACAGTATACTGTCACATTCAATCTGACAGTTATTTAAACATACTGTAACTCATAAACCACAATTACAAAATGGCTAATAATGCCTGGAAAAATTTATCTTTGTGAGTTTTCCTGGAAAACATTTTTTTATAAGGTTTGTAAAGAAACAAGTTAGTTTTTTCACTTAATATGACAGTATAACTGTCATACTAAATATGAAAGTTAAATAAACATAACTCCAAAACCAAACTTGCAATACGTCTAAAAATGCCTGTAATATTGAATCTATGTGAGTTTTACCAGAATCAGGTATTTTGGTAAGGTTTACAAATACAAAAATTATGTTTTACTCATAATGACAGTATAACTGCGATATTCAAAATAACAGTTATTTAAACATAACTCCTAAACCAAACAAGCTAAATGGCTAATAATGCCTGGAGAAATGTATCTTTGTGAGTTTTACTAGAAAAAAATATTTGTAAGGTTTGTAAAGAAAAAAGTTTTTTTTTTTTTACTCAATGTGATGGTATAACTGTCAAACTAAATATAAAAGTAATATACCGTATTTTCCGCACCATAAGCCGCCCTGGGTTATAAGCCGCGCCTTCAATGAACGGCATATTTCAAAACTTTGTCCACCTATAAGCCGCCCCGTGTTATAAGCTGCATCTAACTGCGCTAAAGGGAATGTCAAAAAAACAGTCAGATAGGTCAGTCAAACTTTAATAATATATTAAAAACCAGCGTTCTAACAACTCTGTTCACTCCCAAAATGTACGGTAATGTGCAAATGTGCAATCAATAAGCATCAATAACTTAATGTTGCTCGAACGTTAATGTCACAAAACACAAAATAAACATAACGCTCACTTTCTGAAGTTATTCTTCATTCATAAATCCCTCGAATTCTTCTCCTTTGGTGTCCGAATTAAAAAGTTGGGCGAATTCGGGATCCAAAATGGCCGTCTCGTCGCAGTTCTGTGAATCCTGCCTTCCGGAAAGCTCGGACCACAGTTGTGACCGAAATATCCGCCCAGGCATTTACGATCCACTGGCAGATGTTGGCGTATGTCGTCCGGCGCTGTCTCCCTGTCTTAGTGAAGGTGTGTTCGCCTTCGGTCATCCATTGTTCCCACGCCGTTCGCAGTCGTGCTTTAAATGCCCTGTTGACACCAATATCGAGCGGTTGGAGTTCTTTGGTTAAATATTGCCTTAAGTTTAAATTCTGCGTTATACGCGTGTCGCTTAGTAGGAGCCATTTTGTGGTCTTTACAGATGTAAACACACAAATGAAATGAAACGCAATATCCGGGGGCTTCTTCTTCTATGGGGGCGGGTGGTTGCTTACAGTAGAAGAAGAAGCGCTTCCTCTTCTATGGGGGCGGGTGCTTACCTTGGCGGTTGCTTACCATAGAAGAAGAAGCGCTTCCTCTTCTACGGGGAAAAAGATGGCGGCTGTTTACCGTAGTTAAGAGACCGAAACTTTATGAAAATAAATATGTATATTAATCCATATATAAGGCGCACCGGGTAATAAGCCGCACTGTCAGCTTTTGTGAAAATTTGTGGTTTTTAGGTGCGGCTTATAGTGCGGAAAATACGGAACATAATTCGAAAACCAAACTCCTAAACCAAACTTGCAATCCGTCTTAAACTACCTGTAATATTGAATCTATATGAGTTTTACCAGAATCAGGTATTTTGATAAGGTTTACAAATACAGAACTTGGGTTTTACTCATAATGACAGTATAACTGCATTATTTGATATGACAGTTATTTAAACATAACTCCTAAACCATCCATCCATCCATCCATCTTCTTCCGCTTATCCGAGGTCGGGTCGCGGGGGCAGCAGCCTAAGCAGGGAAGCCCAGACTTCCCTCTCCCCAGCCACTTCGTCCAGCTCTTCCTGTGGGACCCCGAGGCGTTCCCAGGCCAGCCGGGAGACATAGTCTTCCCAACGTGTCCTGGGTCTTCCCCGCGGCCTCCTACCGGTCGTTGGGGTGGCATCCTGACCAGATGCCCGAACCACCTCATCTGGCTCCTCTCGATGTGGAGGAGCAGCGGCTTTACTTTGAGCTCCTCCCGGATGACAGAGCTTCTCACCCTATCTCTAAGGGAGAGCCCCGCCACCCGGCGGAGGAAACTCATTTCGGCCGCTTGTACCCGTGATCTTGTCCTTTCGGTCATAACCCAAAGCTCATGACCATAGGTGAGGATGGGAACGTAGATCGACCGGTAAATTGAGAGCTTTGCCTTCCGGCTCAGCTCCTTCTTCACCACAACGGATCGATACAGCGTCCGCATTACTGAAGACGCCGCACCGATCCGCCTGTCGATCTCACGATCCACTCTTCCCTCACTCGTGAACAAGACTCCGAGGTACTTGAACTCCTCCACTTGGGGCCAGATCTCCTCCCCAACCCGGAGATGGCACTCCACCCTTTTCCGGGCGAGAACCATGGACTCGGACTTGGAGGTGCTGATTCTCATCCCAGTCGCCTCACACTCGGCTGCGAACCGATCCAGTGAGAGCTGAAGATCCTGGCCAGATGAAGCCATCAGGACCACATCATCTGCAAAAAGCAGAGACCTAATCCTGCAGCCACCAAACCAGATCCCCTCAACGCCTTGACTGCGCCTAGAAATTCTGTCCATAAAAGTTATGAACAGAATCGGTGACAAAGGGCAGCCTTGGCGGAGTCCAACCCTCACTGGAAACGTATCCGACTTACTGCCGGCAATGCGGACCAAGCTCTGGCACTGAGCATACAGGGAGCGGACTGCCACAATCAGACAGTCCGATACCCCATACTCTCTGAGCACTCCCCACAGGACTTCCCGAGGGACACGGTCGAATGCCTTCTCCAAGTCCACAAAACACATGTAGACTGGTTGGGCAAACTCCCATGCACCCTCAAAGACCCTGCCGAGAGTATAGAGCTGGTCCACAGTTCCACAACCAGGACGAAAACCACACTGTTCCTCCTAAATCCGAGGTTCGACTATCCGGCGTAGCCTCCTCTCCAGTACACCTGAATAGACCTTACCGGGGGCTGAGGAGTGTGATCCCACGATAGTTAGAACACACCCTCCGGTACCCCTTCTTAAAGAGAGGAACCACCACCCCGGTCTGCCAATCCAGAGGTACCGCCCCCGATGTCCACGCGATGCTGCAGAGTCTTGTCAACCAAGACAACCCCACAGCATCCAGAGCCTTAAGGAACTCCGGGCGGATCTCATCTACCCCTGGGGCCTTGCCACCGAGGAGCTTTTTAACTACATCAGCAACCTCAGCCCCAGAAATAGGAGAGTCCACCACAGACTCCCCAGGCACTGCTTCCTCATAGGAAGACGTGTTGGTGGGATTGAGGAGGTCTTCGAAGTATTCCCTCCACCGATCCACAACATCTGCAGTCGAGGTCAGCAGAACACCATCCTCACCATACACGGTGTTGATAGTGCACTGCTTCCCCTTCCTGAGGCGGCGGATGGGGGTCCAGAATTGCTTCGAAGCCGTCCGGAAGTCGTTTTCCATGGTTTCCCCGAACTCCTCCCATGTCCGAGTTTTTGCCTCTGTGACCGCTGAAGCCGCACACCGCTTGGCCTGTCGGTACCTGTCCGCTGCCTCAGGAGTCCTATGAGCCAAAAGAACCCGATAGGACTCCTTCTTCAGCTTGACGGCATCCCTCACCGCCGGTGTCCACCAACGGGTTCTAGGATTACCGCCACGACAAGCACCAACTACCTTGCGGCCACAGCTCCAATCAGCCGCCTCGACAATAGAGGCGCGGAACATGGTCCATTCAGACTCAATGTCCAGCACCTCCCTCGTGACATGTTCAAAGTTCTTCCGGAGGTGGGAATTGAAACTCTCTCTGACAGGAGACTCTGCCAGACGTTCCCAGCAAACCCTCACAATGCGTTTGGGCCTGCCAGGTCTGTCCGGCATCCTCCCCCACCATCGCAGCCAACTCACCACCAGGTGGTGATCGGTAGAAAGCTCCGCCCCTCTCTTCACCCGAGTGTCCAAAACATGAGGCCGCAAATCCGATGACACAACTACAAAGTTTGAACATGGTGTTCGTTATCGACAATCTGTGACGGGCACAAAAGTCCAATAACAAAACACCGCTCGGGTTCAGATCCGGGCAGCCATTCTTCCCAATCACGCCTCTCCAGGTTTCACTGTCGTTGCCAACATGAGCATTGAAGTCCCCCAGTAGAACGAGGGAATCACCCGGGGGAGCACTCTCAAGTACTCCCTCAAGTGAATCCAAAAAGGGTGGGTACTCTGAGCTGCGGTTTGGCGCGTAAGCGCAAACCACAGTCAGGACCCGTTCCCCCACCCGAAGGCGGAGGGAAGCTACCCTCTCGTCCACCGGGTTGAACTCCAACGTACAGGCTCTGAGCCGGGGGGAAACAAGAATTGCCACCCCAGCCCGTCGCCTCTCACTGCCGGCAACGCCAGAGTGGAAGAGAGTCCAGCCCCTCTCGAGAGAACTGGTTCCAGAGCCCTTGCTGTGCGTCGAAGTGAGTCCGACTATATCTAGCCGGAACTTCTCCACCTCGCGCACTAGCTCAGGCTCCTTCCCCCCCAGCGAGGTGACGTTCCACGTCCCAAGAGCTAGCTTCTGTAGCCGAGGATCGGACCGCCAAGTGCCCTGCCTTCGGCTGCCGCCCAGCTCACATCGCACCCGACCTCTATGACCCCTGCTATGGGTGGTGAGCCCATTGGAGGGGGGACCCACGTTGCCTCTTCGGGCTGTGCTCTTCGGGGACAGGCGCTCGCCATCGTGCCCCACCTCCGGGCCTGGCTCCAGAGGGGGGTCCCGGTGACCCGCGTCCGGGCGAGGGAAATCTGGGTCCTTGGTTTTTATATTTCATGGAGGTCTTCGAGCTGCTCTTTGTCTGATCCCTCACCTAGGACCAGTTTGTCTTGGGAGACCCTACCAGAGGGCATAAAGCCCCCGGACAACATAGCTCCTAGGATCATTGGGACACGCAAACTCCTCTACCACGTTAAGGTGGCAGCTCAGAGAGCCAAACCAAACATGATAAATGGCTAATAATGCCTGGAAAAATGTATACAAACATAAGTCCAAAACCAAACATGCATTATGTCTAAAAATGCCTTTAGTATTGTATCTATGTGAGTTTTACCAGAATCAGGTATTTTGGTAAGGTTTACATATACACAAATATGGTTTTACTCATAATGACAGTAAAACTGCCACATTTAATATGACAGTTACGTAAACATAACTCCTATACCACACATGCAAAATGGTTAATAATGCCTGGAGAAATGTATCTTTGTGATTTTTACTAGAAAAAAATATTTTGTAAGGTTTGTAAAGACAAAAGTTAGTTTTTTTTTATTCAATATGATGGTATAACTGTCATACTACATATGAAAGTTATATAAACATAATTCCAAAAACAAACTCCTAAACCAAACTTGCAATCTGTCTTAAACTGCCTGTAATATTGAATCTATGTGAGTTTTACCAGAATCAGGTATTTTGGTAAGGTTTACAAATACAAAACCTGGGTTTTACTCATAATGACAGTATAACTGCAACATTTGATATGACAGTTATTTAAACATAACTCCTAATCCAAACATGATAAATGGCTAATAATGCCTGGAGAAATGTATCATTGTGAGTTTTACTGGAAACAAATAATTTGTAAGGTTTATAAAGACACAAGTTAGTTTTTTTTATTTAATATGATGGTATAACTGTCATACTAAATATGAAAGTTATATAAACATAACTCCAAAACCAAACATGCATTATGTCTAAAAATGCCTGTAATATTGTATCTATGTGACTTTTACCAGAATCAGGTATTTTGGTAAGGTTGAAAAATACAAAAATTAGGTTTTACTCATAATGACAGTATAACTGCCACATTGACTGCCACCAAACATGCATTATGTCTAAAAATGCTTATAATTTTGTATCCATGTGAGTTTTACTAGAATCAGTTGTTTTTGTAAGGTTTACAAATACAAAATATTAGTTTTACTCATAATGACAGTATGCTGTCACAATTAATCTGATAAAAAATGGCTAATAATGCCTTGAGGAATGTATCTTTGTGAGTTTTACTGGAAAAAATATTTTGTAAGGTTTGTAAAGACACAAGTTAGTTGTTTTTTTTACACAATTTAACAGTATAGCTGTCATACTATATATGAAAGTTATATAAACATAATTCCAAAACCAAATATGCAATCTGTCTAAAAATGCCTGTAATATTGAATATGTGTGAGTTTTATCAGAATCAGGTATTTTGGTAAGGTTTACGAATACAAAAATTAGGTTTTACTCATAGTGACAGTATAACTGCCACACTCAATATGACAGTTAATTAAAAATAACTCCTAAAACACAAATGCAAAATGACTACTAATGCCTAGAGAAATGTATATTTGTGAATTTTACTGGAAAACAATATTTTGTTTGTAAAGATACAAATTAGGTTTTTTTTACTCAATATGTTGGTATAACTGTCATACTAAATATGAAAGTTATATAAACATAACTCCAAAACCAAACATGTTTTATGTCTAAAAAATTTCTGTAATATTGTATCGATGTGGGTTTTACCAGAATAAGGTATTTTGGTCGGTTTACAAATACAAAAAATAGGTTTTACTCATAAGGACAGTATACTGTCACATGCAATCTGACAGTTATTTAAACATTACTCCTAAACCAAACATGATAAATAGCTAATAAAGCCTGGAAAAATGTATATAAACATAACTCCAAAACCAAACATGCATTATGTCTAAAAATGCCTGCAATATTGTATCCATGTGATTTTTACCAGAATCAGTTATTTTTGGTAAGGTTTACAAATACAAAAATTAGGTTTTACTCACTGTAGCAGTCCTAAGCGGCCTACAAGCTACGGTGTACCGGTTGAGACGCATAATAGATTTAGCTCTTTAGCTAGTCCTACACCCCAGTCTACCGGGCACCACACCTTAGTCATAGGGGACTCCATCACCCGAAACATAAAGCTTAGCAAACCAGCCACAATTAAGTGCATCCCGGGGGCCCGAGCACCTGACATAGAGGCTAATCTTAGGGAGCTAACTCGCAACAGGCCTAGTAAACACGTACGACAGGCTAATCGCACCACTAGTTATGCGAATATAGTTGTACACGTTGGCTCCAATGACACTAGAATGAGACAGTCAGAGATTACAAAGAGAAACATAGCCAGGACTTGTGATCTCGCTAGAAAGATGTCCAGGCATCGAGTAATTGTCTCTGGCCCCCTGCCTGCGAGAGGCAATGATGAGAGATATAGCAGATTAGTCTCGCTTAACAAGTGGCTGGCTAGCTTCTGTAGACAACAGGGACTAACGTTTATTGATAATTGGCCCTCTTTCTGGGGCAAACCAGGCTTGCTGATGAGGGACGGCCTTCACCCTAACCAGGAAGGCGCCATCATCCTGTCTAAGAATATAGATTACTGTTTAAGTCACATTTGACTAACTACACTAGAGCAAGCCCGGTCACAGGCAATTACAGAGCCTGCTAGTCCGGGTGAGGAGTCAGTTAAGCTAGAACTAGCCAGCACCAGGCTGGATAATTCCTGTACGCATAGCAATTTTCTTAGAATAACACACAACTCACATAATGTGTTTTCTGTTGTGAATGTGTCCGGGGTAGATATGCATTCTACTGAGGTGGCAAATCATGATGCGTTCAGTCGATCGCAGCATCAAGCAAACAATCTGAAAATTCCCGTCGTATCAATTCCTAGATATGGTCGAAACTATTTAAAGTGCACTACGTATAATAAACGCAACATTATTAATATTTCTACTACGGATAATTTAAACAAAAACTCGTCAAAACAGCCCAATACTTATAATATGGGCTTTTTAAACATAAGATCATTGTCTCCCAAAACGTTATTAGTTAATGAGGTCATTAGAGACAACAATCTTAACGTCATTGGTCTTAGCGAAACCTGGCTCAAACCAGAGGAATTTTTTGCGCTAAATGAGGCATCTCCTCCTAACTATACGAATGCGCATATTGCCCGTCCCCTTAAAAGGGGTGGGGGGGTCGCACTAATATACAATGAAAACTTTAACCTTACCCCTAACCTAAATAATAAATACAAATCGTTTGAGGTGCTTACTATGAGGTCTGTCGCACCGCTGCCTCTCGATATGGCTGTTATCTACCGCCCCCCAGGGCCCTACTCGGACTTTATTAATGAATTCTCAGAGTTCGTTGCTGATCTAGTGACGCACGCAGACAATATAATCATAATGGGGGACTTTAATATCCATATGAATACCCCATCGGACCCTCAGTGCGTGGCGCTCCAGACTATAATTGATAGCTGTGGTCTTACACAAATAATAAATGAACCTACGCATCGCAACGGCAACACGATAGATCTAGTGCTGGTCAGGGGTGTCACCACCTCCAAAGTTATGGTACTCCCGTATACTAAAGTAATGTCCGATCATTACCTTATAAAATTCGAAGTTCTGACTCATTGTCAACAAACTAATAATAATAATAACTGCTATAGCAGCCGCAACATTAATGCCGCCACAACGATGACTCTTGCTGACCTACTGCCTTCGGTAATGGCACCATTCCCAAATTATGTCGGCTCTATTGATAACCTCACTAACAACTTTGACAATGCCCTGCGCAAAACCATTGATAGTATAGCACCGCTAAAACAAAAAAGGGCCCCTAAAAGGCGCACCCCATGGTTTACAGAGGAAACCAGAGCTCATAAATTATCATGTAGAAAGTTGGAACGCAAATGGCGCGCGACCAAGCTTGAGGTTTTCCATCAAGCATGGAGTGATAGTTTAATATCGTATAAACGCATGCTTACCTTAGCTAAAGCTAAATATTACTCAAATCTCATCCGCCTCAACAAAAACGACCCAAAATTTTTGTTTAGTACAGTAGCATCGCTAACCCAACAAGGGACTCCTCCCAATAGCTCCACCCACTCGGCAGATGACTTTATGAATTTCTTTAATAAGAAAATTGAACTCATTAGAAAGGAGATTAAAGACAACGCATCCCAGCTACAACTGGGTTCTATGAACACAGATACAACTATATCTACGACGGATACTGCAATACAAAATAGTCTCTCTCTTTTTGATGAAATAACATTAGAGGAACTATTACAGCGTGTAAGTGGGATAAAACAAACAACATGTTTACTTGACCCACTTCCTGGGAAACTTATCAAGGAGCTTTTTGTATTATTAGGTCCATCAGTGCTAAATATTATAAACTTATCACTTTCCTCTGGCACTGTTCCCCTAGCATTCAAGAAAGCGGTTATTCATCCTCTGCTCAAAAGACCTAACCTTGATCCTGACCTCATGGTAAACTACCGACCGGTGTCCCACCTTCCCTTTATTTCGAAAATCCTCGAAAAAATTGTCGCACAGCAGCTAAATGAACACTTAGTGTCTAACAATCTCTGTGAACCTTTTCAATCCGGTTTCAGGGCAAATCACTCTACGGAGACAGCCCTCGCAAAAATGACTAATGATCTACTGCTAACGATGGATTCTGATGCGTCATATATGTTGCTGCTTCTTGATCTTAGCGCTGCTTTCGATACCGTCGATCATAATATTTTATTAGAGCGTATCAAAACACGTATTGGTATGTCAGACTTAGCTTTGTCGTGGTTTAACTCTTATCTTACTGACAGGATGCAATGCGTCTCCCATAATAATGTGACCTCGGACTATGTTAAGGTAACGTGCGGAGTTCCTCAGGGTTCGGTTCTTGGCCCTGCACTCTTTAGTATTTACATGCTGCCGCTAGGCGACATCATACGCAAATACGGTGTTAGCTTTCATTGCTATGCTGATGACACCCAACTCTACATGCCCCTAAAGCTGACCAACACGCCGGATTGTAGTCAGCTGGAGGCGTGTCTTAATGAAATTAAACAATGGATGTCCGCTAACTTCTTGCAACTCAACGCCAAGAAAACGGAAATGCTGATTATCGGTCCTGCTAAACACCGACATTTATTTAATAATACCACCTTAACATTTGACAACCAAACAATTACACAAGGCGAATCAGTAAAGAATCTGGGTATTATCTTCGACCCAACTCTCTCGTTTGAATCACACATTAAGAGTGTTACTAAAACGGCCTTCTTTCATCTCCGTAATATCGCTAAAATTCGTTCTATTTTATCCACTAGCGACGCTGAGATCATTATTCATGCGTTCGTTACGTCTCGTCTCGACTACTGTAACGTATTATTTTCGGGTCTCCCTATGTCTAGCATTAAAAAATTACAGTTGGTACAAAATGCGGCTGCTAGACTTTTGACAAGAACAAGAAAGTTTGATCATATTACGCCTATACTGGCTCACCTGCACTGGCTTCATGTGCACTTAAGAAGTGACTTTAAGGTTTTACTACTTACGTATAAAATACTACACGGTCTAGCTCCGTCCTATCTTGTCGATTGCATTGTACCATATGTCCCGGCAAGAAATCTGCGTTCAAAGAACTCCGGCTTATTAGTGATTCCCAGAGCCCAAAAAAAGTCTGCGGGCTATAGAGCGTTTTCTATTCGGGCTCCAGTACTATGGAATGCCCTCCCGGTAACAATTAGAGATGCTACCTCAGTAGAAGCATTTAAGTCCCATCTTAAAACTCATTTGTATACTCTAGCCTTTAAATAGCCCCCCTGTTAGACCAGTTGATCTGCCGTTTCTTTTCTTTTCTCCTCTGCTCCCCTTTTCCTTGAGGGGGGGGGGCACAGGTCCGGTGGCCATGGATGAAGTGCTGGCTGTCCAGAGTCGGGACCCGGGGTGGACCGCTCGCCTGTGCATCGGCTGGGAACATCTCTACGCTGCTGACCCGTCTCCGCTCGGGATGGTGTCCTGCTGGCCCCACTATGGACTGGACTCTTACTATTATGTTGGATCCACTATGGACTGGACTCTCACAATATTATGTCAGACCCACTCGACATCCATTGCTTTCGGTCTCCCCTAGAGGGGGGGGGTTACCCACATATGCGGTCCTCTCCAAGGTTTCTCATAGTCATTCACATCGACGTCCCACTGGGGTGAGTTTTTCCTTGCCCGTATGTGGGCTTTGTACCGAGGATGTCGTTGTGGCTTGTGCAGCCCTTTGAGACACTTGTGATTTAGGGCTATATAAATAAAGATTGATTGATTGATTGATTGATTGACTATGACAGTATACTGTCACATTCAATCTGACAGTTATTTAAACATATTGTAACTCCTAAACCACAAATACAAAATGGCTAATAATGTCTGGAGAAATGTATCTTTGTGAGTTTTCCTGGAAAAAAAATAAATGTATAAGGTTTGTAAAGACACAAGTTAGTTTTTTTTACTTAATATGACAGTAGAACTGTCATACTAAATATGAAAGTTAAATAAACATAACTCAGAAACCAAACTTGCAATACGTCTAAAAATGCCTGTAATATTGAATCTATGTGAGTTTTACCAGAATCAGGTATTTTGGTAAGGTTTACAAATACAAAAATTGGGTTTTACTCATAATGACAGTATAACTGCCATATTCAAAATAACAGTTATTTAAACATAACTCCTTAACCAAACATGCTAAATAGCTAATAATGCCTGGAGAAATGTATCTTTGTGAGTTTTACTAGAATTTTTTTTTTTTTTTTTTTTTTTTACTCAATATGATGGTATAATTGTCAAACTAAATATAAAAGTAATATAAACATCATTCCAAAACCAAACTCCTAAACCAAACTTGCAATCCGTCTTAAACTGCCTGTAATATTGAATCTAAATGAGTTTTACCAGAATCAGGTATTTTGGTAAGGTTTACAAATACAAAACTTGGGTTTTACTCATAATGACAGTATAACTGAAATTATTTGATATGACAGTTATTTAAACATAACTCCTAAACCAAACATGATAAATAGCTAATAATGCCTGGAAAAATGTCTATAATCATAACTCCAAAACCAAACATGCATTATGTCTAAAAATGCCTGTAATATTGTATCTATGTGAGTTTTACCAGAATCAGGTATTTTGGTAAGGTTTACAATTACAAAAATTAGGTTTTACTCATAATGACAGTATAACTGCCACATTGACTGCCACCAAACATACATTGTGTTTAAAAATGCTTATAATTTTGTATCCATGTGAGTTTTACTATAATCAGTTGTTTTTGTAAGGTTTACAAATACAAACTAATAGTTTTACTCATAATGACAGTATACTGACAAAATGGCTAATAATGCCTTGAGGAATGTATCTTTGTGAGTTTTACTGGAAAAATATTTTGTAAGGTTTGTAAAGACACAAGTTTGTTTTTTTTACACAATTTAACAGTTTAGCTGTCATACTATATTTGAAAGTTATATAAACATAATTCCAAAACCAAATATGCAATCCGTCTAAAAATGCCTGTAATATTGAATATATGTGAGTTTTATCAGATTCAGGTATTTTGGTAAGGTTTACGAATACAAAAATTAGGTTTTACTCATAGATATAACTGCCACGCTCAATATGACAGTTAATTAAACATAACTCCTAAAACACAAATGCAAAATGACTAATAATGCCTAGAGAAATGTATATTTGTGAATTTTACTGGAAAACAATATTTTGTAAGATTTGTAAAGTTAGTTTTTTTTTATTCAAAATAATGGTATAACTGTCATACTAAATATGAAAGTTATATAAACATAATTCCAAAACATGCTTTATGTCTAAAAATTTCTGGAATATTGTATCGGTGTGGGTTTTACCAACTTTAACCCTAACCCTAACCCTGACCCTAACCCTAACCCTAACCCTTAACCCTAACCCTAACCCTAACCCTAACCACACATGCAAAATGGCTAATAATGCTTGGAAAAATTTATATTTGTGAGTTTTACTGGAAAAAAAAAATTGTATGGTTTGTAAAGACACAAGTTATTTTTTTTATTCAATATGACATTATAACTGTCATACTAAATGTAAAAGTTATATAAACATAACTTCAAAACCAAACATGCATTATATCAAAAAATGCCTGTAATTGTGTATCCATGTGAGTTTTACTAGAATCAGTTGTTTTTGTAAGGTTTGCAAATACAAAATATTGGTTTTACTCACTATGACAGTATACTGCTGTCATATTGAGTAAAAAAAAAACTAATTTGTGATTTTACAAACTTTAAAAAATATTTTTTTTTCCAGAAAAAATCACAGAGATACATTTCTCCAGTTATTATTAGTCACTTTGAATGTGTGGTTTAGGAGTTATGTTTAAATAACTGTCAGATTGAATGTGACAGTATACTGTCATAGTGAGTAAAACCAATATTTTGTATTTGCAAAACTTACAAAAACAACTGATTCTAGTAAAACTCACATGGATACATCGTTACAGGCAATTTTAGATATAATGCATGTTTGGTTTTTTAGTTATGTTTATACAACTTTTACATTAAGTATGACAGTTATACTGTCATATTGAGTAAAACAAAACTAACTTGTGTCTTTACAAACCATACAAAATATTGTTTTTCCATTAAAACTCACAAAGATACCTTTCTCCAGGCATTATTAGCCATATAGCAAGTTTGGTTTAGGAGTTATATTTACATATTTGTCATTTTGAACGTGGCAGTTATACTGTCATTATGAGTAAAACTTAATTTTTTTATTTGTAAACCTTACCAAAATACCTAGTACTGGAAAAAAATATTTTGTAAGGTTTGTATAGACACAAGTTAGTTTCTTTTACTCAATATGACAGTATAACTGTCATTCTAAATGTAAAAGTTATATAATTAAAACTCCAAAACCAAACATGCATTATGTCTAAAAATGCCTGTAATATTGTATCCATGTGAGTTTTAGTAGAATCAGTTGTTTTTGTAAGGTTTTGCAAATACAAAATATTGGTTTTACTCACTATGACAGTATACTGTTACATTCAATCTGACATAACTCCTAAACCACACATGCAAAATGACTAATAATGCCTGGAAAAATGTATCTCAGTGAATTTTACTGGAAAAAAAATATTTTGTAAGGTTTGTAAAAACACAAGTTGGTTTTTTTTACTCAATTTGACAATATAAATGTCATACTAAATATGAAAGTTATATAAACTTAACTCCAAAACCAAACATGCAATCCGTCTAAAAATGCCTGTAATATTGAGTCTCTGTGAGTTTTACCAGAATCAGGTATTTTGGTAAGGTTTACAAATACAAAAATTAGGTTTTACTCATAATGACAGAATAACTGCCACAATGACAAATGACAGTTATTTAAACATAACTCCTAAACCAAACATGCTAAATGGCTAATTATGACTGGCGAAATGCATTTTTGTGAGTTTTACTGGAAAAAACATTTTTTGTAAGGTTTGTAAAGACACAAGTTAGTTTTTTTTACTCCATATGACAGTGTAACTCTCATACTAAATGTAAAATTTATATAAACATAACTCCAAAACCAAACATGCTTTATGTCTAAAAATGCCTGTAATATTGTATCCATGTGAGTTTTACCAGAATATGTTGTTTTTGTAAGGTTTGCAAATACAAAATATTGGTTTTACTCACTATGACAGTATACTGTCACATTCAATCTGACAGTTATTTAAACATAACTCCTAAACCACACATGCAAAAATGCTAATAATGCCTAAAACATCCTTGTGAGTTTTACTCGAACATATGCTTTTTTAAGGCTTGCAATTAAAAAAAGTAGTTTTTTTCTCAATATGACAGTGATGTTTTTAAAATCCTGATATAATGCAAAAAAAGCAATAAAATTGTTTTTCAACATAATTCCTAAACCAAACATGCATTATGTCTTAAAATGCCTATAATATTGTATCCAAGTGAGTTTTAGTAGAATCATTTGTTTTTGTAAGGTTTGCAAATACAACATTTTGGTTTTACTCACTATGACAGTATACTGTCACATTCAATATGACTGTTATTTAAACATACATTCTAAACCACAGATGCAAAATGGCTAATAATGCCTCGAGAAATGTATTTTTGTGAGTTTTACTGGAAAATAAATATTTTGTAAGGTTTGTTTGAACACAATATAGTTTTTTTTACTCAATATGATGGTATAACTTTCTTACTAAATTTGAAAGTTATATAAACATAACTTCAAAACCAAACATGCAATCCGTCTAAAAATGCCTGTAATATTGAATCTATGTGAGTTTTACCAGAAACAGGTATTTTGGTAAGGTTTACAAATACAAAAATTAGGTTTTACTCATAATGACAGTATAACTGCAACGTTCAAAATGACAGTTATTTAAACATACGGTAACTCCTAAACCAAACATGCTAAATGGCTAATAATGACTGGAGAAATGCATCTTTGTGAGTTTTACTGAAAAAAAAACAAAATTTTTGTAAAGTTTGTAAAGACACAAGTTAGTTGTTTTTTTACTCCATATGACATACTAAATGTAAAATGTATATAAACAAAACTCCAAAACTAAACATGCATTATGTCTAAAAATGCCTGTAACATTGTATCCATGTGAGTTTTACTACAATCATTTTGGTAAGGTTTACAAATACAAAAATAAGGTTTTACTCATAATGACAGTATAACTGCCACACTCAATATGACGGTTATTTAAATATAACTCCTAAACCACACATGCAAAATGGCTAATAATGCTTGGAAAAAATTGTTATTTTGTAAAGACAAGTTATTTTTTTTACTCAATATGACATTATAACTTTCATTCTAAATGTAAAAGTTATATAAACATAACTCCAAAACCAAACATGCATATTATCTAAAAAAAACTGTAATATTGTATCCATGTGAGTTTTACTAGAATCAGTTGTTTTTGTAAGGTTTGCAAATACAAAATATTGGTTTTACTCACTATGACAGTATACTGTCACATTCAATCTGACAGTTATTTAAACATAGCTCCTAAACCACATATACAAAATGACTAATAATGCCTGGAGAAATGTATCTTTGTGAGTTTTACTGAAAAAAAAAAAAAAATTTTGTAAAGTTTGTAAAGACACAAGTTAGTTTTTTTTTTACTTAATATGACAGTATAACTGTCATACTAAATATGAAAGTTATATAAACATAACTCCAAAACCAAACATGCATTATGTCTAAAAATGCCTGTAATATTGTATCTATGTGAGTTTTACTACAATCATTTTGGTAAGGTTTACAAATACAAAAATAAGGTTTTACTCATAATGACAGTATAACTGCCACACTCAATATGACGGTTATTTAAATATAACTCCTAAACCACACATGCAAAATGGCTAATAATGCTTGGAAAAAATTGTTATTTTGTAAAGACAAGTTATTTTTTTTACTCAATATGACATTATAACTTTCATTCTAAATGTAAAAGTTATATAAACATAACTCCAAAACCAAACATGCATATTATCTAAAAAAAACTGTAATATTGTATCCATGTGAGTTTTACTAGAATCAGTTGTTTTTGTAAGGTTTGCAAATACAAAATATTGGTTTTACTCACTATGACAGTATACTGCTGTCATATTGAGTAAAAAAAACTTGTGTTTAACAAACCTTACAAAATATTTTTTTTCCAGAAAAATTCACAGAGATACATTTCTCCAGGCATTATTAGTCATTTTGAATGTGTGGTTTAGGAGTTATGTTTACACAACTGTCAGATTGAATGTGACAGTATACTGTCATAGTGAGTAAAACCAATATTTTGTATTTGAAAAACTTACAAAAATAACTGATTCTAGTAAAACTCACATTGATACAATATTACAGGCATTTTTAGACATAATGCATGTTTGGTTTTGGAGTTATGTTTATACTACTTTTACATTTAGTGTGACAGTTATACTGTCCATCCATCCATCCATTTTCTACCGCTTATTCCCTTCGGGGTCGCGGGGGGCGCTGGAGCCTATCTCAGCTACAATCGGGCGGAAGGCGGTGTACACCCTGGAAAAGTCGCCATCTCATCATATTAAGTAAAAAAAACTAAATTGTTTCTTTACAAACCTTACAAAATATGTTTTTCCAGTAATCTCACAAAGATACATTTCTCCAGGCATTATAGCCATTTTGCATGTGTGGTTTGGTAGTTATGTTTAAATAACTGTCAAATTGAATGTGACAGTATACTATCATGGTGAGTAAAACCAATATTTTATAATTGCAAACCTTACTACAACAATTGATTTTAGTAAAACTTGCATGGATACAAAATTACAGGCATTTTTAAACATAATGCATGTTATGTTTTGGAGTAATGTTTATATATTTTTTACATTTAGTATTACAGTTATACTGTCATATTGAGTAAAAAAACTAACTTGTGTCTTTATAAACCTTAAAAAATATTTTTTTCCAGTAAAACTCACAAAGATACATTTCTCCAGGCATTAATAGCCATTAACCATGTTTGGTTTAGAGTTATGTTTAAATAACTGTCATATTGAGTGTGGTAGATATACTGTCATTATGAGTAAAACCTATTTTTTGTATTTGTAAAATTACCAAAATAACTGATTCTGATAAAATTCACATGGATAAAATATTACAGGATTGTTTAGACATAAAGCATGTTTCCATCATATTGAGTAAAAAAAACTAACTTGTGTCTATACAAACCTTACAAAATATTTTTTTTCCAGTAAAACTCACAAAAATACTTTTCTCCAGTTATTATTAGCCATTTTGCATCTGTGGTTTAGAATTTGTGTTTAAATAACAGTCAGATTGAATGTGACAGTATACTGTCATAGTGAGTAAAACCTAATTTTTGTATTTGTAAACCTTAACAAAATACCTGATTCTAGTAAAACTCACATAGATTCAATATTACAGGCATTTTTAGACGGATTGCATGTTTGGTATTGGAGTTATGTTTGTATAACTTTTACATTTATTATAACAGTTGTACAAACATATTGAATTAAAAAAACTATTTTGTGTCTTATCAAACCTTACAAAATATTTTTTTTACTGTAAAACTCACGAAGATACATTTCCCCAGGAATTATTAGCCATTTTGCATGTGTGGTTTAGGAGTTATGTTAACATAACCGTCATATATAAGTAAAACCTAATTTTTGTATTTATAAACGTTACCAAATACCTGGATTATGGTAAAACTCACATAGATACAATATTACAGGCATTTTTAGATATAATGCATGTTTGGTTTTGGAGTTATGTTTATATACATTTGTCCAGGCTTTATTAGCTATTTGTCATGTTTGGTTTAGGAGTTATGTTTAAAAAAACTGTCAAATCAAATAATGCAGTTATACTTTCATTATGAGTAAAACCCAAGTTTTGTATTTGTAAACCTTACCAAAATACCTGATTCTGGTAAAACTCATATAGATTCAATATTACAGGCAGTTTAAGACGGATTGCAAGTTTAGTTTAAGAGTTTGGTTTTGGAATGATGTTTATATTACTTTTATATTTAGTTTGACAGTTATACCATCATATTGAGTAAAAAAAAAAAAAACTTTTGTCTTTACAAACCTTACAAAATATTTTTTTCTAGTAAAACTCACAAAGATACATTTCTCCAGGCATTATTAGCCATTTAGCATGTTTGGTTTAGGAGTTATGTTTAAATAACTGTTATTTTGAATATGGCAGTTATACTGTCATTATGAGTAAAACCCAATTTTTGTATTTGTAAACCTTACCAAAATACCTGATTCTGGTAAAACTCACATAGATTCAATATTACAGGCATTTTTAGACGTATTGCAAGTTTGGTTTTGGAGTTATGTTTATTTAACTTTCATATTTAGTATGACAGTTTTACTGTCATATTAAGTAAAAAAAACTAACTTGTGTTTTTACAAACCTTATAAAAAAATGTTTTTTTCCAGGATAACTCACAAAGATACATTTCTCCAGGCATTATTAGCCATTTTGTATGTGTGGTTTAGGAGTTATGTTTACATAACTGTCAGATTGAATGTGACAGTATACTGTCATAGTGAGTAAAACCTAATTTTTGTATTTGTAAACCTTACCAAAATACCTGATTGTGGTAAAACTCACATAGATACAATATTACAGGTATTTTTAGACAAAATTCACGGTTTTTTTTGGAGTTATGTTTATATAACTTTCATATTTAGTATGACAGTTATACCGTCTTATTGAGTAAAAAAAAATAACGTGTGTCTTTATAAACCTTACAATTTTTTTTCCCCAGTAAAACTCAAAAAGATACATTTCTCCAGGCATAATTAGTCATTTATCATGTTTGGTTTAGGAGTAATGTTTAAGTAACTGTCAAATTGAGTGTGGCAGTGATACTGACATTATGAGTAAAACCTACTTTTTGTATTTTTAAACCTTACCAAAATACCTTATTCTGGTAAAACCCACATCGATACAATATTACAGGAATTTTTAGACATAAAGCATGTTTGGTTTTGGGGTTATGTTTATATAACTTTCATATTTAGTATGACAGTTATACCATCATATTGAGTAAAAAAAAACTAATTTGTATCTTTAAAAACCTTATAAAATATTGTTTTCCAGTAAAATTCACAAATATACATTTCTCCAGGCATTAGTAGTCATTTTGCATTTGTGTTTTAGGAGTTATGTTTAATTAACTGTCATATTGAGTGTGGCAGTTATACTGTCACTATGAGTAAAACCTAATTTTTGTATTCGTAAACCTTACCAAAATACCTGATTCTGATAAAACTCACATATATTCAATATTACAGGCATTTTTAGACGGATTGCATATTTGGTTTTGGAATTTTGTTTATATAACTTTCATATATAGTATGACAGCTATACTGTTAAATTGTGTAAAAAAACAACTAACTTGTGTCTTTACAAACCTTACAAAATATGTTTTCCAGTGAAACTCACAAAGATACATTCCTCAAGGCATTATTAGCCCTTTTGTCAGATTAAATGTGACAGTATACTGTCATTATGAATAAAACTAATATTTTGTATTTGTAAACCTTACATACATACTTACTCACATAGATACAATACTAAAGGCATTTTTAGACATACTGCATGTTTGGTTTTGGAGTCATTTTGCATTTGTGTTTTAGGAGTTATGTTTAATTAACTGTCATATTGAGTGTGGCAGTTATACTGTCACAATGAGTAAAACCTAATTTTTGTTTTTGTAAACCTTACCAAAATACCTGATTCTGATCAAACTCACATGTATTCAATATTACAGGCATTTTTAGACGGATTGCATATTTGGTTTTGGAGTTATGTTTATATAACTTTCATATATAGTATGACAGCTATACTGTTAAATTGTGTGAAAAAAAACAACTAAATCATATCTTTACAAACCTTACAAAATATTGTTTCCAGTAAAATTCACAAAGATACATTCCTCAAGGCATTATTAGCCATTTTGTCAGATTAAATGTGACAGTATACTGTCATTATGAGTAAAACTAATATTTTGTATTTGTAAACCTTACAAAAACAACTGATTCTAGTAAAACTCACATGGATACAAAATTATAGGCATTTTTAGACATCATGCATGTTTGGTGGCAGTCAATGTGGCAGTTATACTGTCATTATGAGTAAAACCTAATTTTTGTATATTTCAACATTACCAAAATACCTGATTCTGGTAAAACTCACATAGATACAATACTAAAGGCATTTTTAGACATAATGCATGCTTGGTTTTAGAGTTATTTTTGTATACATTTCTCCAGGCATTAATAGCCATTTAGCATGTATGGTTCAGGAGTTATGTTTAAATAACTGTTATTTTGAAAATGGCAGTTATACTGTCACTATGAAAAAAACCAAAATTTTGTATTTATAAACCTTACCAAAATACCTGATTCTGGTAAAACTCACATAGATACAATATTACAGGCATTTTTAGACATAATGCATGTTTGGTTTTGGAGTTATGTTTATAAACATTTTTCCAGGCATTATTAGCCATTTATCATGTTTGGTTTAGGAGTTATGTTTAAATAAATGTCATATCAAATAATGCAGTTATACTGTCATTATGAGTAAAACCCAAGTTTTGTATTTGTAAACCTTACCAAAATACCTTATTCTGGTAAAACTCATATAGATTCATTATTACAGGCAGTTTAAGACGGATTGCAAGTTTGGTTTAGGAGTTTGGTTTTGGAATTATGTTTATATTACTTTTATATTTAGTTTGACAGTTATACCATCATATTGAGTAAAAAAAAAAAAAACTTTTTTCTTTACAAACCTTACAAAATATTTTTTTTCTAGTAAAATTCACAAAGATACTTTTTTCCAGGCATTATTAGCCATTTTGTTATTGTGGTTTAGGAGTTACAGTATGTTTAAATAACTGTCAGATTGAATGTGACAGTATACTGTCATAGTGAGTAAAACCTAATTTTTGTATTTGTAAACCTTACCAAAAATACCTGATTCTGGTAAAAATCACATAGATACAATATTGCAGGCATTTTTAGACATAATGCATATTTGGTTTTGGAGTTATGTTTATACAACTTTTATATTTAGTATGACAGTTATACCATCATATTGAGTAAAAAAAAAAAACTTGTGTCTTTATAAACCTTACAAAAAAAAAAATTCCCAGTAAAACTCACAAAGATACATTTCTCCAGGCATAATTAGCCATTTATCATGTTTGGTTTAGGAGTTATGTTTAAACAACTGTCATATTGAGTGTGGCAGTTATACTGTCATTATGAGTAAAACCTATTTTTTGTATTTGTAAACCTTACCAAAAACACCTGATTCTGGTAAAAATTACATAGATACAATATTGCAGGCATTTTTAGACATAATGCATGTTTGGTTTTGGAGTTATGTTTATACAACTTTCATATTTAGTATGACAGTTATACAATTATATTGAGTAAAAAAAACAAACTTGTGTCTTTATAAACCTTACATTTTTTTTTTCTCCAGAAAACTCACAAAGATACATTTCTCCAGGTATAATTAGCCATGTATCATGTTTGGTTTAGGAGTTATGTTTAAATAACTGTCATATTGAATGTGGCAGTTATACTGTCATTATGAGTAAAACCTATTTTTTGTACCACATCGATACAATATTACAGGAATTTTTAGACATAAAGCATGTTTGGTTTTGGAGTTATGTTTATATAACTTTCATATTTAGTATGAAAGTTATACCATCATATTGAGTAAAAAAACAAACTAATTTGTATCTTTACAAACCTTACAAAATATTGTTTTCCAGTAAAATTCACAAATATACCTTTCCTAGGCATTATTAGTCATTTTGCATTTGTGTTTTAGGAGTTATGTTTAAATAACTGTCATATTGAGTGTGGCAGTTATACTGTCACTATGAGTAAAACCTAATTTTTGTTTTTGTAAACCTTACCAAAATACCTGATTCTGATAAACTTTGCATATTGCATATTTGGTTTTGGAGTTGTGTTTATATAACTTTCATATATCGTATGACAGCTATACTGTAAAATTGTGTAAAAAAAAAAAACTAACTCGTGTCTTTACAAACATTACAAAATAATTTTTCCAGTAAAAATCACAAAGATACATTCCTCAAGGCATTATTAGCCATTTTGTCAGATTAAATGTGACAGTATACTGTCATAATGAGTAAAACTAATATGTTGTATTTGTAAACCTTACAAAAACAACTGATTCTAGTAAAACTCACATGGATACAAAATTACAGGCATTTTTAGACATAATGCATGTTTGGTTTTGGAGTTATGTTTATGTATCTTTTACATTTATTATGACAGTTATACAAACATATTGAATAAAAAAACTTAACTTGTGTCTTTACAAACCTTACAAAATATTTTTATTTTCCAGTTAAACTCACAAAGATACCTTTCTCCAGGCAGTATTAGCCATTTAGCATGTTTAAATTAGGAATTATGTTTAAATAACTGTAATTTTGAACGTGGCAGTTATACAGTCATTATGAGTAAAAAATACTTTTTGTATTTGTAAACCTTACCAAAATACCTGATTCTGGTCAAACTCACATAGATTTAATATTACAGGCATTTTTAGACATAATACATGTTTGGTTTTGGCGTTATGTTTATATAACTGTCATTTTGAATGTGGCAGTTATACTGTCATTATGAGTAAAAAAAGATAACTTTTGTCTTTACAAACCTTACAAAATATTTTTTTTCCCATTTAAACTCACAAAGATACATTTCCCCAGGCATTATTAGCCATTTAACATGTTTGGTTTAGGAGTTATGTTTAAATAACTGTCATATTGAAAGTGGCAGTTATACTGTCATTATGAGTAAAACCTATTTTTGTATTTGTAAACCTTACCAAAAAACCTGAATCTGGTAAAACCTACTTCGATACAATATTACAGGAATTTTTAGACATGTATATTTGGTTTTAGAGTTATGTTTATATAACTTTCATATTTAGTATGACAGTTATACCATCATATTGAGTAATAAAACACTAATTTGTATCTTTACAAACCTTACAAAATATTGTTTTCCAGTAAAATTCACAAATATACATTTCTCTAGGCATTATTAGTCATTTTGCATTCGTGTTTTAGGAGTTATGGTTAAATAACTGTCATGCTGAGTGTGGCAGTTATACTGTCAGTATGAGTAAAACCAAATTTTTTGATTTGTAGACCTTACCAAAATACCTGATTCTGATAAAACTTACATATAATAAATATTACAGACATTTTTAGACGGATTGCATGTTTGGTTTTGGAGTTATGTTTATAAAACTTTCATATATAGTATGACAGTTATACCATCATATTAAGTAAAAAAAACAACTAACTTTTGTCTTTACAAACCTTACAAAATATTTTTTTTCTAGTAAAACTCACAAAGATTCATTTCTCCAGGCATTATTAGCCATTTAGCATATTTGGTTTAGGAGCTATGTTTAAATAACTGTTATTTTCATAATGGCAGTTATACTGTCATTACGAGTAAACCCCAATTTTTGTATTTGTAAACTTTACCAAAATAACTGATTCTGGAAAAACTCACATATATTCAATATTACAGGCATTTTTAGACGGATTGCAAGTTTGGTTTTTGTCTTATATTTATTCAACTTTCATATTTAGTATGACAGTTATACTGTCATATTGAGTAAAAAAAAAAGCTAACTTGTGTTTTTACAAACCTTACAAACTATTTTTTTTCCTGTAAAACTTACAAAGATACATTTCTCCAGGCATTATTTGACATTTTGCTTGCATGATTTAGGAGTTATGTATAAAAAACAGTCAGATTGAATGTGACAGTATACTTCCATAGTTGTATTTTACTCAATATGCCAGTAATGTTCTTAAAATCCTGAGATAATGCGAAAAAAGCAATACAAATGTTTTTCAACATAATTCCTACACCAAACATGCAACATGTCTAATAATGCCTGAAGACATGTATCTTTGTTAGTTTTACTAGAAAATTATCTTTTGTAGGTTTTGCAAAGACTCAAGCTAGTTTTTTTAATACAATATGACAGTATAACTGTCTTACCAAATATGAAAGTTATATGAACATAACTCCAAAACGGAACATGTATTATGTCTAAAAATGCCTGAATGTAAGTTTTACAAGAATCAGTTGATTTGGTAAGGTGTACAATTACATAAATTAGGGGTTTACTCATAATGACAGTTAACTGCTACATTAAATTTGACTGTTATTTAAACATAACTCCCTAACCACACATGCAAAATAGGTTAATAAAGCCTAAAACAATGCATCCTTGTGAGTTTTACTCGAAAAATTTGCTATTTTAAGGCTTGCAAACACAAAAAGTAGTTTTTTACTCATTATGACAGTATAACTGTCATACAAAATATGAAAGTTATATAAACATAACTCCAAAACTGAACATGCATTATGTCTAAAATTGCCTTTAATATTGTATCTATGTGAGTTTCACCTGAATCAGGTAATTTGGTAAGGTTTACAAATACAAAAATTGTTTTTTTTCATAATGACAGTATAACTGCTACATTCAATTTGACTGTTATTTAAACATAACTTCCTAATCACACATGCAAATAGGTTAATAAAGCCTAAAACAATGCATCCTTGTGAGTTTTACTCGAAACATTTGCTATTTTAAGGCTTTCAAACACAAAAAGTAGTTTTTTACTCATTATGACAGTAATGTTCTTAAAATCCTGAGATAATGCGAAATAAGCAATAAAAATGTTTTTCAACATAATTCCTACACCAAACATATAACATGTCTAATAATGCCTGAAGACATGAATCTGTGTTAGTTTTACTAGAAAAATTATCTTTTGTAAGTTTTGCAAAGAGGCAAGTTAGTTTTTTTAATTCATTATGAAAGTATAACTGTCATACCAAATATGAAAGTTATATAAACATAACTCCAAAACTAAACATGCATTATGTCTAAAAATGCCTAAAATATTGTATCTAGGTGAGTTTTAGTAGAATCAGTTAATTTGGTAAGGTGTACAATTATATAAATTAGGGGTTTACTCATAATGACAGATATCTGCTACATTCAATTTGACAGTTTTTTAAACATAACTTCTAACCACACATGCAAAATAGGCTAATAAAGCCTAAAACAATGCATCCTTGTGAGTTTTACTCGAAACATTTGCTATTTTAAGGCTTGCAAACACAAAAAGTAGTTTTTTTACTCATTATGACGGTAATGTTCTTAAAATCCTGAGGTAAATGCGAAATAAGCAATAAAAATGTTTTTCAACATAATTCCTACACCAAACATGCAACCTGTCTAATAATGCGTGAAGATATGTATCTTTGTTAGTTTTACTAGAAAAATTATCTTTTGTAAGTTTTGCAAAGAGGCAAGTTAAGTTTTTTTAATTCAATATGAAAGTATAACTGTCATACCAAATATGAAAGTTATATAAACATAACTCTAAAACTAAACATGCATTTTGTCTAAAAATGCCTAAAATATTGTATCTATGTGAGTTTTACCAGAATCAGGTAATTTGGTAAGGTTTACAAATACAAAATTTGGGTTTTTCTCATAATGACATTATAACTGCTATATTCAATTTGACAGTTATTTTAACATAACTTCCTAACCACACATGCAAATAGGCTAATAAAGCCTAAAACAATGCATCCTTGTAAGTTTTACT
Organism: Nerophis lumbriciformis; assembly: GCF_033978685.3. Classification (NCBI taxonomy): domain Eukaryota; kingdom Metazoa; phylum Chordata; class Actinopteri; order Syngnathiformes; family Syngnathidae; genus Nerophis; species Nerophis lumbriciformis. The sequence continues at coordinate 43,612,531 of NC_084551.2, forward strand.
CTAAACATATGCTATTTTAAGGCTTGCAAACACAAAAAGTAGTTTTTTACTCTTTATGACAGTAATTTTCTTAAAATCCTGATATAATGCGAAATAAGCAATACAAATGTTTTTCAACATAATTCCTACACCAAACATGCAACATGTCTAATAATGCGTGAAGATATGTATCTTTGTTAGTTTTACTAGAAAAATTATCTTTTTTAAGTTTTGCAAAGAGGCATGTTTAGTTTTTTTTAATTCAATATGAAAGTATAACTGTCATACCAAATATGAAAGTTATATAAACATAACTCAAAAACTAAACATGCATTACGTCTAAAAATGCCTAAAATTCTGTGTCTTTGTGAGTTTTACAAGAATCAGTTAATTTGGTAAGGTGTACAATTACATAAATTAGGGGTTTACTTATAATGACAGATAACTGCTACATTCAATTTGACAGTTATTTAAACATAACTTCTAACCACACATGCAAAATAGGCTAATAAAGCCTAAAACAATGCATCCTTGTGAGTTTTACTCGAAACATTTGCTATTTTAAGGCTTGCAAACACAAAAAGTAGTTTTTTTACTCATTATGACGGTAATGTTCTTAAAATCCTGAGGTAAATGCGAAATAAGCAATAAAAATGTTTTTCAACATAATTCCTACACCAAACATGCAACCTGTCTAATAATGCGTGAAGATATGTATCTTTGTTAGTTTTACTAGAAAAATTATCTTTTGTAAGTTTTGCAAAGAGGCAAGTTAAGTTTTTTTAATTCAATATGAAAGTATAACTGTCATACCAAATATGAAAGTTATATAAACATAACTCTAAAACTAAACATGCATTTTGTCTAAAAATGCCTAAAATATTGTATCTATGTGAGTTTTACCAGAATCAGGTAATTTGGTAAGGTTTACAAATACAAAATTTGGGTTTTTCTCATAATGACATTATAACTGCTATATTCAATTTGACAGTTATTTTAACATAACTTCCTAACCACACATGCAAATAGGCTAATAAAGCCTAAAACAATGCATCCTTGTAAGTTTTACTCTAAACATATGCTATTTTAAGGCTTGCAAACACAAAAAGTAGTTTTTTACTCTTTATGACAGTAATTTTCTTAAAATCCTGATATAATGCGAAATAAGCAATACAAATGTTTTTCAACATAATTCCTACACCAAACATGCAACATGTCTAATAATGCGTGAAGATATGTATCTTTGTTAGTTTTACTAGAAAAATTATCTTTTTTAAGTTTTGCAAAGAGGCATGTGTAGTTTTTTTTAATTCAATATGAAAGTATAACTGTCATACCAAATATGAAAGTTATATAAACATAACTCAAAAACTAAACATGCATTACGTCTAAAAATGCCTAAAATTCTGTGTCTTTGTGAGTTTTACAAGAATCAGTTAATTTGGTAAGGTGTACAATTACATAAATTAGGGGTTTACTTATAATGACAGATAACTGCTACATTCAATTTGACAGTTATTTAAACATAACTTCTAACCACACATGCAAAATAGGTTAATAAAGCCTAAAACAATGCATCCTTGTGAGTTTTACTCGTAACATTTGCTATTTTAAGGCTTGCAAACACATAAAGTAGTTTTTTACTCATTTTGACAGTAATGTTCTTAAAATCCTGAGATAATGCGAAATAAGCAATAAAAATGTTTTTCAACATAATTCCTACACCAAACATGCAACATGTCTAATAATGCCTGAAGACATGTATCTTTGTTAGTTTTACTAGAAAAATGATCTTTTGTAAGTTTTGCAAAGAGGCAAATAAGTTTTTTTAATTCAATATGACAGTATAACTGTCATACCAAATATGAAAGTTATATAAACATTACTTCAAAACTTAACATGCATTATGTCTAAAATTGCCTATAATATTGTATCTATGTGAGTTTCACCAGAATCAGGTAATTTGGTAAGGTTTACAAATACAAAAATTGTTTTTTTTTCATAATGACAGTATAACTGCTACATTCAATTTGACTGTTATTCAAACAAACTTCCTAATCACACATGCAAATAGGTTAATAAAGCCTAAAACAATGCATCCTTGTGAGTTTTACTCGAAACATATGCTATTTTAAGGCTTTCAAACACAAAAAGTAGTTTTTTACTCATTATGAGAGTAATGTTCTTAAATTCCTGAGATAATGCGAAATAAGCAATACAAATGTTTTTCAACATAATTCCTACACCAAACATATAACATGTCTAATAATGCCTGAAGACATGTATCTTTGTTAGTTTTACTAGAAAAATAATCTTTTGTAAGTTTTGCAAAGAGGCAAGTTTAGTTTTTTTAATTCAATATGAAAGTATAACTGTCATACCAAATATGAAAGTTATAAAAACATAACTCCAAAACTAAACATGTATTATGTCTAAAAATGCCTAAAATATTGTATCTATGTGAGTTTTACAAGAATCAGTTAATTTGGTAAGGTGTACACTTACATAAATTAGGGGTTTACTCATAATGACACATAACTGCTACATTCAATTTGACTGTTATTTAAACATAATTTCCTAATCACACATGCAAATAGGTTAATAAAGCCTACAACAATGCATCCTTGTGAGTGTTACTCGAAACATATGCTATTTTAAGGCTTGCAAACACAAAAAGTAGTTTTTTACTCATTTTGACAGTAACGTTCTTAAAATCCTGAGATAATGCGAAATAAACAATAAAAATGTTTTTTAACATAGATCCTACACAAACATGCAACATGTCTAATAATGCCTGAAGACATGAATCTGTGTTAGTTTTACTAGAAAATTATCTTTTGTAAGTTTTGCAAATAGGCAAGTTAGTTTTTTTAATTCATTATGAAAGTATAACTGTCATACCAAATATGAAAGTTATATAAACATAACTCCAAAACTGAACATGCATTATGTCTAAAAATGCCTAAAATATTGTATCTAGGTGAGTTTTAGTAGAATCAGTTAATTTGGTAAGGTGTACAATTATATAAATTAGGGGTTTACTCACAATGACAGATATCTGCTACATTCAATTTGACAGTTTTTTAAACATAACTTCTAACCACACATGCAAAATAGGCTAATAAAGCCTAAAACAATGCATCCTTGTGAGTTTTACTCGAAACATTTGCTATTTTAAGGCTTGCAAACACAAAAAGTAGTTTTTTACTCATTATGACAGTAATATTCTTAAAATTCTGAGGTAAATGCGAAATAAGCAATAAAAATGTTTTTCAACATAATTCCTACACCAAACATGCAACCTGTCTAATAATGCGTGAAGATATGTATCTTTGTTAGTTTTACTAGAAAAATGATCTTTTGTAAGTTTTGCAAAGAGGCAAATAAGTTTTTTTAATTCAATATGACAGTATAACTGTCATACCAAATATGAAAGTTATATAAACATTACTCCAAAACTTAACATGCATTATGTCTAAAATTGCCTATAATATTGTATCTATGTGAGTTTCACCAGAATCAGGTAATTTGGTAAGGTTTACAAATACAAAAATTGTTTTTTTTTCATAATGACAGTATAACTGCTACATTCAATTTGACTGTTATTTAAACAAACTTCCTAATCACACATGCAAATAGGTTAATAAAGCCTACAACAATGCATCCTTGTGAGTTTTACTCGAAACATTTGCTATTTTAGGCTTGCAAACACAAAAAGTAGTTTTTTTCTCTTTATGACAGTAATTTTCTTAAAATCCTGATATAATGCGAAATAAGCAATACAAATGTTTTTCAACATAATTCCTACACCAAACATGCAACATGTCTAATAATGCCTGAAAACATGTATCTTTGTAAGTTTTACTAGAAAAATGATCTTTTGTAAGTTTTGCAAAGAAGCAAATTAGTTTTTTTAATTCAATATGACATTATAACTGTCATACCAAATATGAAAGTTATATGAACATAACTCCAAAACTGAAGATGCATTATGTCTAAAAATGTCTAAAATATTGTATCTATGTGAGTTTTACAAGAATCAGTTAATTTGGTAAGGTGTACAATTACATACATTAGGGGTTTACTCATAATGACAGTAAACTGCTACATTCATTTTGACTGTTTTTTAAACATAACTTCCTAATCACACATGCAAATAGGTTAATAAAGCCTAAAACAATGCATCCTTGTGAGTTTTACTCGAAACATATGCTATTTTAAGGCTTTCAAACACAAAAAGTAGTTTTTTACTCATTATGAGAGTAATGTTCTTAAATTCCTGAGATAATGCGAAATAAGCAATACAAATGTTTTTCAACATAAATCCTACACCAAACATATAACATGTCTAATAATGCCTGACGACATGTATCTTTGTTAGTTTTACTAGAAAAATAATCTTTTGTAAGTTTTGCAAAGAGGCAAGTTTAGTTTTTTTAATTCAATATGAAAGTATAACTGTCATACCAAATATGAAAGTTATAAAAACATAACTCCAAAACTAAACATGCATTATGTCTAAAAATGCCTAAAATATTGTATCTATGTGAGTTTTACAAGAATCAGTTAATTTGGTAAGGTGTACAATTACATAAATTAGGGGTTTACTCATAATGACAGTATAACTGCTACATTCAATTTGACTGTTATTTAAACATAATTTCCTAATCACACATGCAAATAGGTTAATAAAGCCTACAACAATGCATCCTTGTGAGTGTTACTCGAAACATATGCTATTTTAAGGCTTGCAAACACAAAAAGTAGTTTTTACTCATTTTGACAGTAACGTTCTTAAAATCCTGAGATAATGCGAAATAAACAATAAAAATGTTTTTTAACATAATTCCTACACAAAAATGCAACATGTCTAATAATGCCTGAAGACATGTATCTTTTTTTTTTTTACTAGAAAATTATCTTTTGTAAGTTTTGCAAATAGGCAAGTTAGCTTTTTTTATTCAATATGAAAGTATAACTGTCATACCGAATATGAAAGTTATATAAACATAACTCCAAAACTAAACATGCATTATTGCTAAAAATGCCTAAAATATTGTATCTATGTGAGTTTTACAAGAATCAGTTAATTTGGTAAGGTGTACAATTACACAAATTAGGGGTTTACTCATAATGACAGATATCTGCTACATTCAATTTGACAGTTATTTAAACATAACTTCTAACCACACATGCAAAATAGGTTAATAAAGCCTAAAACAATGCATCCTTGTGAGTTTTACTCGTAACATTTGCTATTTTAAGGCTTGCAAACACATAAAGTAGTTTTTTACTCATTTTGACAGTAATGTTCTTAAAATCCTGAGATAATGCGAAATAAGCATTAAAAATGTTTTTCAACATAATTCCTACACCAACATGCAACATGTCTAATAATGCCTGAAGACATGTATCTTTGTTAGTTTTACTAGAAAAATGATCTTTTGTAAGTTTTGCAAAGAGGCAAATAAGTTTTTTTAATTCAATATGACAGTATAACTGTCATACCAAATATGAAAGTTATATAAACATTACTCCAAAACTTAACATGCATTATGTCTAAAATTGCCTATAATATTGTATCTATGTGAGTTTCACCAGAATCAGGTAATTTGGTAGGTTTACAAATACAAAAATTGTTTTTTTTCATAATGAAAGTATAACTGCTACATTCAATTTGACTGTTATTTAAACATAACTTCCTAATCACACATGCAAATAGGTTAATAAAGCCTACAACAATGCATCCTTGTGAGTTTTACTCGAAACATTTGCTATTTTAAGGCTTACAAACACAAAAAGTAGTTTTTTTCTCTTTATGACAGTAATTTTCTTAAAATCCTGATATAATGCGAAATAAGCAATACAAATGTTTTTCAACATAATTCCTACACCAAACATGCAACATGTCTAATAATGCCTGAAAACATGTATCTTTGTAAGTTTTACTGGAAAAATGATCTTTTGTAAGTTTTGCAAAGAAGCAAATTAGTTTTTTTAATTCAATATGACATTATAACTGTCATACCAAATATGAAAGTTATATGAACATAACTCCAAAACTGAAGATGCATTATGTCTAAAAATGTCTAAAATATTGTATCTATGTGAGTTTTACAAGGATCAGTTAATTTGGTAAGGTGCACAAATACATAAATTAGTGGTTTACTCATAATGACAGATAACTGCTACATTCAATTTGACAGTTATTTAAACATAACTTCCAAACCACACATGCAAAATAGGCTAATAAAGCCTAAAACAATGCATCCTTGTGAGTTTTACTCGAAACATATGCTATTTTAAGGCTTGCAAACACAAAAAGTAGTTTTTTACTTATTGTGACAGTAATGTTCTTAAAATCCTGAGAAAATGCGAAATAAGCAATAAAAATGTTTTTCATCATAATTCCTACACCAAGCATGCAACATGTCTAATAATGCCTGGATACATGTATCTTTGTTAGTTATACTAGAAAAATTATCTTTTGTAAGTTTTACAAAGACGCAAGTTAGTTTTTTTTTTTTCAATATGACAGTATAACTGTCATACCAAATATGAAAGTTATATAATTATAACTTCAAAACTGAACATGCATTTTGTCTAAAAATGCCTGTAATATTGTATCTATGTTAGTTTTACCAGAATCAAGAAGGTTGGTAAGGTTTACAAATACAAAAATGGTTGTTTTTTTTTCATAATGACAGTAACTGCTACATTCAATTTGACTGTTATTTCAACATAACTTCCTAACTACACATGCAAATAGGTTAATAAAGCCTAAAACAATGCATCCATGTGAGTTTTACTCGAAACATATGCTATTTTAAAGCTTGCAAACACAAAAAGTAGTTTCTTTTACTCATTATGACAGTAATGTTCTTAAAATCCTGAGATAATGCGAAATAAGCAATAAAAATGTTTTTCAACATAATTCCTACCCCAAATATGCAACATGTCTAATATTGCCTGAAGATATGTATCTTTGTTAGTTTTACTAGAAAAATTATCTTTTGTAAGTTTTGCAAAGAGGCAAGTTAGTTTTTTTAATTCAATATGACAGTATAACTGTCATACCAAATATGAAATATATATATAAACATAACTCCAAAATTGAACATGCATTATGTCTAAAAATGCCTAAAATATTGTATCTATGTGAGTTTCACCAGAATCAGTTAATTAGGGGTTTACTCATAATGACAGTTAACTGCTACATTCAATTTGACTGTTATTTAAACATAATTCCCTAACCACACATGCAAAATAGGTTAATAAAGCCTAAAACAATGCATCCTTGTGAGTTTTACTCGAAACATATGCTATTTTAAGGCTTGCAAACACAAAAAGTAGTTTTTTACTCATTATGGCAGTAATAAATGGGTAATTATGCCTGGAGTTTTACTGGGCACAATTTTTTTGTAAGGTTTAAAAAGACAGAAGTTTTGTTGTTTTTTACTCAATATGATGGTATAACTGTCATACTAAATATAAAAGTTGTATAAACATAACTCCAAAACCAAACATGCATTATGTCTAAAAATGCCTGCAATATTGTATCTATGTGATTTTTACCAGAATCAGGTATTTTTGGTAAGGTTTACAATACAAAAATTAGGTTTTACTCACTATGACAGTATACTGTCACATTCAATCTGACAGTTATTTAAACATACTGTAAATCCTAAACCACAATTACAAAATGGCTAATAATGCCTGGAAAAATGTATCTTTGTGAGTTTTCCTGGGAAAAAAAATGTTTTTTATAAGGTTTGTAAAGAAACAAGTTAGTTTTTTTTACTTAATTTGACAGTATTACTGTCATACTAAATATGAAAGTTAAATAAACATATCTCCAAAACCAAACTTGCAATACGTCTAAAAATGCCTGTTATATTGAATCTATGTGAGTTTTACCAGAATCAGGTATTTTGGTAAGGTTTAAAAAATTGGGTTTTACTCATAATGACAGTATAACTGCCATATTCGAAATAACAGTTATTTAAACATAACTCCTAAACCAAACATGCTAAATGGCTAATAATGCCTGGAGAAATGTATCTTTGTGAGTTTTACTAGAAAAAAAATATTTTGTAAGGTTTGTAAGACAAAAGTTTTTTGTTTTTTTTCAATATGATGGTATAACTGTCAAACTAAATATAAAAGTAATATAAACATCATTCCAAAACCAAACTCCTAAACCAAACTTGCAATCCGTCTTAAACTGCCTGTAATATTGAATCTATATGAGTTTTACCAGAATCAGGTATTTTGGTAAGGTTTACAAATACAAAACTTGGGTTTTACTCATAATGACAGTATAACTGCATTATTTGATATGACAGTTATTTAAACATAACTCCTAAACCAAACATGATAAATGGTTAATAATGCCTGGAAAAATGTATAAAACATAACTCCAAAACCAAACATGCATTATGTCTAAAAATGCCTGTAATATTGTATCTATGTGAGTTTTACCAGAATCAGGTATTTTTGGTAAGGTTTACAAATACAAAAATTAGGTTTTACTCACTATGACAGTATAACTGCCATATTTAAAATAACAGTTATTTAAACATAACTCCTGAACCAAACATGCTAAATGGCTGTTAATGCCTTGAGAAATGTATACAAACATAACTCCAAAACCAAACATGCATTATGTCTAAAAATGCCTTTAGTATTGTTTCTATGTGAGTTTTACCAGAATCAGGTATTTTGGTAAGGTTGAAAAAAAACAAAAATTAGGTTTTACTCATAATGACAGTATAACTGCCATATTGACTGCCACCAAACATGCATGATGTCTAAAAATGCCTATAATTTTGTATCCATGTGAGTTTTACTAAAATCAGTTGTTTTTGTAAGGTTTACAAATACAAAATATTAGTTTTACTCATAATGACAGTATACTGTCACATTTAATCTGACAAAATGGCTAATAATGCCTTGAGGAATGTATCTTTGTGAGTTTTACTGGAAAACATATTTTGTAAGGTTTGTAAAGACACAAGTTAGGTTTTTTTTTACACAATTTAACAGTATAGCTGTCATACTATGTATGAAAGTTATATAAACATAATTCCAAAACCAAATATGCAATCCGTCTAAAAATGCCTGTAATATTGAATATATGTGAGTTTTATCAGAATCAGGTATTTTGGTAAGGTTTACGAATACAAAAATTAGGTTTTACTCATAGTGACAGTATAACTGCCACACTCAATATGACAGTTAATTAAAGATAACTCCTAAAACACAAATGCAAAATGACTACTAATGCCTAGAGAAATGTATATTTTTGAACTTTACTGGAAAACAATATTTTGAAGGTAAAATTAGGTTTTACTCACTATGACAGTATAACTGCCATATTTAAAATAACAGTTATTTAAACATAACTCCTGAACCAAACATGCTAAATGGCTGTTAATGCCTTGAGAAATGTATACAAACATAACTCCAAAACCAAACATGCATTATGTCTAAAAATGCCTTTAGTATTGTTTCTATGTGAGTTTTACCAGAATCAGGTATTTTGGTAAGGTTGAAAAAAAACAAAAATTAGGTTTTACTCATAATGACAGTATAACTGCCATATTGACTGCCACCAAACATGCATGATGTCTAAAAATGCCTATAATTTTGTATCCATGTGAGTTTTACTAAAATCAGTTGTTTTTGTAAGGTTTACAAATACAAAATATTAGTTTTACTCATAATGACAGTATACTGTCACATTTAATCTGACAAAATGGCTAATAATGCCTTGAGGAATGTATCTTTGTGAGTTTTACTGGAAAACATATTTTGTAAGGTTTGTAAAGACACAAGTTAGGTTTTTTTTTACACAATTTAACAGTATAGCTGTCATACTATGTATGAAAGTTATATAAACATAATTCCAAAACCAAATATGCAATCCGTCTAAAAATGCCTGTAATATTGAATATATGTGAGTTTTATCAGAATCAGGTATTTTGGTAAGGTTTACGAATACAAAAATTAGGTTTTACTCATAGTGACAGTATAACTGCCACACTCAATATGACAGTTAATTAAAGATAACTCCTAAAACACAAATGCAAAATGACTACTAATGCCTAGAGAAATGTATATTTTTGAACTTTACTGGAAAACAATATTTTGAAGGTTTGTAAAGATACAAATTAGTTTTTTTTTTACTCAATATGATGGTATAACTTTCATACTAAATATGAAAGTTATATAAACATAACTCCAAAACCAAACATGCTTTATGTCTAAAAATTCCTGTAATATTGTATCGATGTGGGTTTTACCAGAATAAGGTATTTTGGTAAGGTTTAAAAATACAAAAACTAGGTTTTACTCATAATGACAGTATAACTGCCACACTCAATATGACAGTTATTTAAACATAACTCCTAAACCAAACATGATAAATGACTAATTATGCCTGGAGAAATGTATCTTTGTGAGTTTTACTGGGGAAAAAAAATTGTAAGGTTTATAAAGACACAAGTTTGTTTTTTTTACTCAATATGATGGTATAACTGTCATACTAAATGACAGTTATACCATATATCTGGGACGGCGTGGCGCAGTGGAAGAATGGCCGTGCGCGGCCCGAGGGTCCGTGGTTCAATCCCCACCTAGTTCCAACCTCGTCATGTCCGTTGTGTCCTGAGCAAGACACTTCACCCTTGCTCCTGATGGGTGCTGGTTAGCGCCTTGCATGGCAGCTCCCTCCATCAGTGTGTGAATGTGTGTGTGAATGGGTAAATGTGGTAGTAGTGTCAAAGCGCTTTGAGTACCTTGAAGGTAGAAAAACACTATGCAAGTACAACCCATTTATCATACTAAATATGAAAGTTATATAAACATAACTCCAAAAACAGACATGAATTTTGTCTAAAAATACCTGTAATATTGTATCTATGTGAGTTTTACCAGAATCAGGTATTTTGGTAAGGTTTACAAATACAAAAATTAGGTTTTACTCACTATGACAGTATACTGTCACATTCAATCTGACAGTTATGTAAACATAACTCCTAAACCACACATACAAAATGGCTAATAATGCCTGGAGAAATGTATCTTTGTGAGTTTTCCTGGAAAAAAATAAATAAAAATTTATAAGGTTTGTAAAGACACAAGTTAGTTTTTTTTACTTAATATGACAGTAAAACTGTTATACTAAATATGAAAGTTAAATAAACATAACTCCAAAACCAAACTTGCAATACGTCTAAAAATGCCTGTAATATTGAATCTATGTAAGTTTTACCAGAATCAGGTATTTTGGTAAGGTTTACAAATACACAAATTGGGTTTTACTCATAATGACAGTATAACTGCATTATTTGATATGACAGTTATTTAAACATAACTCCTAAACCAAACATGATAAATAGCTAATAATGCTTGGAAAAATGTATATAAACATAACTCCAAAACCAAACATGCATTATGTCTAAAAATGCCTGTAATATTGTATCTATGTGAGTTTTACCAGAATCAGGTATTTGGTAAGGTTTATAAATACAAAAATTAGGTTTTACTTATAATGACAGTATAACTGCCACCCTCAATATGACGGTTATGTTAACATAACTCCTAAACCACACATGCAAAATGGCTAATAATGCCTGGAGAAATGTATCTTTGTGAGTTTTACATGAAAAAAAATATTTTGTAAGGTTTGATAAGACACAAAATAGTTGTTTTTAATTCAATATGTTTGTATAACTGTCATAATAAATGTAAAAGTTATATAAACATAACTCCAATACCAAACTACCGTATAGTATAACTGTCATATTTAATGTTAAAAATGTATAAACATAACTCCAAAACCAAAGATGCATTATGTCTAAAAATGCATGTAATATTGTATCCATGTGAGTTTTACTAGAATCAGGTATTTTGGTAAGGTTTACATATACAAAAATTAGGTTTTACTAATAATGACAGTATAACTGCCATACTCAATATGACAGTTATTTAAACGACACATGCGAAATTGTTAATAATGCATGGAGAATTGTATCTTTGTGAGTTTCACTGGGAAAAAATAAATTGTAAGGTTTGTAATGACACAAGTTTTTTTTTTTACTCAATATGATGGTATACTGTCCTACAAAATGTGAACGTTATATACACATAACTCCAAAACCAAAATTGCATTTTGTCTAAAAATGCCTATAATATTGTATCTATGTAAGTTTTAGTAGAATCAGTTGTTTTTGTAAGGTTTGCAAATACAAATTTTTGGTTTTACTCACTATGACAGTACATTCAATCTGACTGTTATTTAAACATAAATTCTAAACCACAGATGCAAAATGGCTAATAATGCCTGGAGAAATGTATTTTTGTGAGTTTTACTGGAAAAAAATATTTTGTAAGTTTTGTATAAACACAAGTTAATTTTTTTTACTCAATATGATGGTATAACTGTCTTACTAAATTTGAAAGTTATAAAAACATAACTTCAAAACCAAACTTGCAATCCGTCTACAAATGCCTGTAATATTGAATCTATGTGAGTTTTACTAGAATCAGTTGTTTTTGTAAGGTTTGCAAATACAAAATTAGGTTTTACTTACTATGACATTATACTGTCACATTTAATCTGACAGTTAACTCCTAAACCACACATGCAAAATGACTAATAATGCCTGGAAAAATGTATCTCTGTGAATTTTACTGGAAAATAAATATTTTGTAAGGTTTGTAAAAACACAAGTGAGTTATTTTTTACTCAATATGACAGTATATCTGTCATACTAAATATGAAAGTTATATAAACATAACTCCAAAACCAAACTTGCAATCCGTCTAAAAATGCCTGTAATATTGAATCTATTTGAGTTTTACCAGAATCAGGTATTTTGGTAAGGTTTACAAATACAAAAATTAGGTTTTACTCATAATGACAGTATAACTGCCACATTCAAAATGACAGTTATTTAAACATAACTCCTAAACCAAACATGCTAAATTGCTCATAATGGCTCATAATGCCTTTGTGAGTTTTACTGGAAAAACATATTTTGTAAGGTTTTAAAAACACATGTTAGTTTTATTTTACTTAATATGACAGTATAACTGTCATACTAAATATGAAAGTTTATAAACATAACTCCAAAACCAAACATGCAATCCGTCTAAAAATACCTGCAATATGGAATCTATGTGAGTTTTACTAGAATCTGGTATTTTGGTAAGGTTTGCAAATACAAAAGTTAGGTTTTACTCATAATGACAGTATAACTGCCACACTCAATATGACAGTTTTTTAAACATAACTCCTAAACGACAAATGCAAAATGGCTAATAATGCCTGGAGAAATGTATCTTTCTGAGTTTTACTGGAAAAAAAAATATTTTGTAAGGTTTGTAAAGACACAAGTTAGTTGTTTTTTTTACTCAATATGACAGTATAACTGTCATACTAAATGTTAAAAATGTATAAACATAACTCCAAAACCATACTTGCCAACCCTCCCGGATTTTCCGGGAGATTCCCGAAATTCAGCGCCTCTCCCGAAAACCTCCCGGGACAAATTTTCTCCCGGAAATCTCCCGAAATTCAGGCGGAGCTGGAAGCCACGCCCCCTCCAGCTCCATGGGGACCTGAGTGACGTGTCAACAGGCTGTTTTCACATCCGCTTTCCCACAATATAAACAGCGTTCCTACCCAAACACGTTATAACTGTAGAATGATCGAGGGCGAGTTCTTGGTTTTTTATGTGGGTTTATTGTTAGGCAGTTTCATTAACGTCCTCCCATCGCGGTAACAACACACAACAACAGCAGTTATGTTTTATTCTACCGTAAAGCAGTTTGTCTGCCGTAAACAGCAATGTTGTTGTAATATATTGAGTTGGAGGCAATACCAGGGGAGGTGATGAAGTACATCTCTTTACTGTAGACTTCAGAACATACTCACACACTTGACGTCCGGTGCGCAACACCACGTAAATCGTTGGCCAACCAAAAAGAAACCCCAGTACGCTATAGCCAACATTCACCAGGAGATGGCAATAGACAAACATAGATAACTCTATTACATTCCTCCCCTTTTAGAAATGTAGAAGTTACTCAAAATAAATAAACAATCCAACCAAAAAATGCAGCAGCTCAATTAAAAAAACTGTACTTAAGCCACATTCTTTTTTTCTTTTTTTTTAGTACTGAACTCTTAACCCTCATTTGTAAACAATAACATGCTTATTATACAAACAGTATTTGTACACCTTTAACACAGATTTTTATACTGTCTTCAGAGATTCCGTTTTTTTGGTGGTACTCGAAACCTTTCTGGGTACCTGCGAAAGGGTGTTCAGCATGGTTAGAAAAATACTGACAGAGAATGGAACAAGGATGGACAATTCAACCCTTAACTCAACAATTAGTAGATGAGTGTATGTGTGTGTATATGTGTAAATAAATGAACACTGAAATTCAAGTATTTCTTTTATTTATATATATATATATATATATATATATATATATATATATATATATATATATATATATATATATATATATATATATATATATATATATATATATATATGTATTTATATATATATATATATATATCCATCCATCCATCTTCTTCCGCTTATCCGAGGTCGGGTCGCGGGGGCAGCAGCCTAAGCAGGGAAGCCCAGACTTCCCTCTCCCCAGCCACTTGTCCAGCTCTTCCTGTGGGACCCCGAGGCGTTCCCAGGCCAGCCGGGAGACATAGTCTTCCCAACGTGTCCTGGGTCTTCCCCGCGGCCTCCTACCGGTCGGACGTGCCCTAAACACCTCCCTAGGGAGGCGTTCGGGTGGCATCCTGACCAGATGCCCGAACCACCTCATCTGGCTCCTCTCGATGTGGAGGAGCAGCGGCTTTACTTTGAGCTCCCCCCGGATGGCAGAGCTTCTCACCCTATCTCTAAGGGAGAGCCCCGCCACCCGGCGGAGGAAACTCATTTCGGCCGCTTGTACCCGTGATATTGTCTTTTCGGTCATAACCCAAAGCTCATGACCATAGGTGAGGATGGGAACGTAGATCGGCCGGTAAATTGAGAGCTTTGCCTTCCGGCTCAGCTCCTTCTTCACCACAACGGATCGATACAGCGTCCGCATTACTGAAGACGCCGCACCGATCCGCCTGTCGATCTCAGGATCCACTCTTCCCTCACTCGTGAACAAGACTCCGAGGTACTTGAACTCCTCCATTTGGGGCAAGATCTCCTCCCCAACCCGGAGATGGCACTCCACCCTTTTCCGGGCGAGAACCATGGACTCGGACTTGGAGGTGCTGATTCTCATCCCAGTCGCTTCACACTCGGCTGCGAACCGATCCAGTGAGAGCTGAAGATCCTGGCCAGATGAAGCCATCAGGACCACATCATCTGCAAAAAGCAGAGACCTAATCCTGCAGCCACCAAACCAGATCCCCACAACGCCTTGACTGCGCCGAAAAATTCTGTCCATAAAAGTTATGAACAGAATCGGTGACAAAGGGCAGCCTTGGCGGAGTCCAACCCTCACTGGAAACGTGTCCGACTTACTGCCGGCAATGCGGACCAAGCTCTGGCACTGAGCATACAGGGAGCGGACTGCCACAATCAGACAGTCCGATACCCCATACTCTCTGAGCACTCCCCACAGGACTTCCCGAGGGACACGGTCGAATGCCTTCTCCAAGTCCAGAAAACACATGTAGACTGGTTGGGCAAACTCCCATGCACCTTCAAGGACCTTGCCGAGAGTATAGAGCTGGTCCACAATTCCACGACCAGGACGAAAACCACACTGTTCCTCCTGAATCCGAGGTTCGACTATCCGGCGCAGCCTCCTCTCCAGTACACCTGAATAAACCTTACCGGGAAGGCTGAGGAGTGTGATCCCACGATAGTTAGAGCACACCCTCCGGTTCCCCTTCTTAAAGAGAGGAACCACCACCCAATCCAGAGGTACCGCCCCCGATGTCCACGCGATGCTGCAGAGTCTTGTCAACCAAGACAGCCCCACAGCATCCAGAGCCTTAAAGAACTACGGGCGGATCTCATCTACCCCCGGGGCCTTGCCACCGAGGAGCTTTTTAACTACCTCAGCAAAATCAGCCCCATATATATATATATATATATATATATATATATATATATATATATATATATATATATATATATATATATATATATATATATATATATATATGAATGTATATATATATATATATATATATATATATATATATATATATATATATATATATGAATGTATATATATATATATATATATATATATATATATATATATATATATATATATATATATATATATATATATATATATATATATATATGAATGTATATGTATATATATATATATATATATATATATATATATATATATGAATGTATATATATATATATATATATATATATATATATATATATATATATATATATATATATATATATATATATAAATGTCATAGTGAGTAAAAAACAATATTTTGTATTTGCAAAACTTACAAAAACAACTAAATCTAGTAAAACTCACATGGTTTTGGAGTTATGTTTATATAACTTTAATATTTAGTATGACAGTTAGACTGTCATATTAAGTAACAAAAACTAACTTGTTTCTTTACAAACCTTACAAAATATTTTTTTCCGGTAAAACTCACAAAGATACATTTCTCCAGGCATTATTAGCCATTTTGCATGTGTGGTTTAGTAGTTGTGTTTAAAAAAACTGTCAGATTGAATGTGACAGTATACTGTCGTAGTGAGTAAAACCAATATTTTGTATTTGAAAAACTTACAAAAACAATTGCTTCTAGTAAAACTCACATGGATACAATATTACAGGCATTTTTAGACATAATGCATGTTTGGTTTTGGAGTAATATTTATATAACTTTCACATTTAATATGACAGTATAACTGTCATAATGAGTAAAAAAACCTATTTTTTTCAGGCATTATTAACCATTTTGAATGTGTGGTTTAGGAGTTATGTTTACATAACTGTCATATTGAATGTGGCAATATGACAATATGAGTAAAACCTAATTTTTGTATATGTAAACCTTACCAAAATACCTTATTCTGGTTAAACTCACATAGATACAATATAACAGGCATTTTTAGACATAATGCATGTTTGGTTTTGGAGTTATGTTTATATAACTTTTACATTTACTATGACAGTTATACCATCATATTGAGTAAAAAAAACTAACTTGTGTCTTTATAAATCTTACAAATTATTGTTTTTCCAGTAAAAGTCACAAATATTCCTTTCTCTAGGCAGTATTAGCCATTTAGCATGTTTGGTTTAGGAGTTATGTTTAAATAACTGTCATTTTGAACATGGCAGTTATACTGTCATTATGAGTAAAACCCAAATTTTGTATTTGTAAACCTTACCAAAATACCTGATTCTGGTAAAACTCACATAGATTCAATATTAAAAGCATTTTTAGACCGATTGCAGGTTTGGTTTTGAACTTATGTTTATTTAACTTTCATATTACTACGACAGTTACACTGTCATATTGAGTAAAAAAAACTAACTTGTGTCTTTACAAACCTTACAAACTATTTTTTTTTTCCATTAAAACTTACAAAGATACATTTTTCCACGCATTATTAGCCATTTTGCATGTGTGGTTTAGGAGTTATGTTTACATAACTGTCATTTTGAATATGGCAGTTATACTGTCATAGTGAGTAAAACCTAATTTTTGTATTTGTTAACCTTAACAAAATACTTGATTCTAGTAAAAGTGAGTATAGAGCTGGTCCACAATTCCTTTGGTTTTGGAGTTATGTTTATATAACTTTCATATGTAGTACGACATTTACACTGTCATATTGAGTAAAAAAAACTAACTTGTGTCTTTACAAACCTTACAAAATATTTATTTTTCCAGTTAAACTCACAAAGATACCTTTCTCCAGGCATTATTAGCCATTTAGCATGTTTGGTTTAGGAGTTATGTTTAAATAACTGTAATTTTGAATGTGGCAGTTATACTGCCATTATGAGTAAAACCTACTGTTTGTATTTGTAAACCTTACCAAAATACCTGATTCTGGTCAAACTCTCATAGATTTAATATTACATGCATTTTTAGACATAATGCATGTTTGGTTTCGGAGTTATGTTTTTATAACTTTCATATTTAGTATGACAGTTATACATCATATTAAGTAAAAAAACAAACTAATTTGTATCTTTACAAACCTTATTATTGTTATTTTGAATGTGCCACCTATACTGTCATTATGAGTAAAAAAAACTAACTTGTGTCTTTACAAACCTTACAAAATATTTGTTTTTCCAGTTAAACTCACAAAGATACATTTCCCCAGGCATTATTAGCTATTTATCATGTTTGGTTTAGGAGTTATGTTTAAATAACTGTCACATTGAGTGTTTCAGTTATACTGTCATTATAGGTAAAACCTATTTTTTGTATTTGTAAACCTTACGAAAATACCTGATTATGGTAAAACCCACATAGATACAATATTACAGGAATTTTCAGACATAAAGTATGTTTGGTTTTCGAGTTATGTTTTTATAACTTTCATATTTAGTATGACAGTTATACATCATATTAAGTAAAAAAACAAACTAATTTGTATCTTTACAAACCTTACAAAATATTGTTTTCCAGTGAAATTCACAAATATACATTTCTCTAGGCATTATTAGTCATTTTGCATTTGTTTTTTAGGAGTTATGTTTAAATAACTGTCATATTAAGTGTGGCAATTATACTGTCACAATGAGTAAAACCCATATTTTGTATTTGTAAACCTTACCAAAATACCTGATTCTGATAAAACTCACATATAATAAATATTACAGACATTTTTAGACGGATTGCATGTTTGGTTTTGGAGTTATGTTTATAAAACTTTCATATATAGTATGACAGCTATACTGTTAATTTGAGTAAACAAAACTAACTTGTGTCTTTACAAACCTTACAAAATATGTTTTTCCAGTAAAATTCACAAAGACACAATCCTCTAGGCATGATTAGCTATTTTGTCAGATTGATTGTGACAGTATACTCTCATTATGAGTAAAACTAATATTTTGTATTCGTAAACCTTACAAAAAACAACTGATTCTATAGTAAAACTCACGTGGATACAAAATTATAGGCATTTTTAGACATAATGCATGTTTGGTTTTGGAGTTATGTTTAGATAATTGTCATATTGAATGTGGCAGTTATACTGTCATTATGAGTAAAACCTAATTTTTGTATTTGTCAACCTTACCAAAATACCTGATTCTGGTAAAACTCCAATGGATACAATATTACAGGCATTTTTAGACATAATGCATTTTGGTTTTGGAGTTATGTTTATATAACTTTCATATTTAGTATGACAGCTATACCATCATATTAAATTAAAAAAAACTAACTTGTGTCTTTATAAACCTTACAAATTATTTTTTTTCCAGTAAAACTCACAAAGATACATTTCTCCAGGTATTATTAGCCATTTATCATGTTTGTTTTAGGAGTCATGTTTAAATAACTGTCATATCAAATGTTGCAGTTATACTGTCATTATGAGTACAACCCAAGTTTTGTATTTGTAAACCTATCCAAAATACCTGATTCTGGTAAAACTCACATACATTCAATATTACAGAAAGTTTAAGACAGATTGCAAGTTTGGTTTAGAAGTTTGGTTTTGGAATTAAGTTTATATAACTTTCATTTTTAGTATGACAGTTATACCATCATATTGAGTAAAAAAAAACTAACTTTTGTCTTTACAAACCTTACAAAATATTTTTTTTCTAGTAAAACTCACAAAGATTCATTTCTCCAGGCATTATTAGCCATTTAGCATATTTGTTTTAGGAGTTATGTTTAAATAACTGTTATTTTGAATATAGCAGTTATACTGTCATTATGAGTAAAACCCAATGTTTGTATTTGTAAACCTTACCAAAATACCTGATTCTGGTAAAACTCACATAGATTCAATATTACAGGCATTTTTAGACGGATTGCAAGTTTGGTTTTGGTGTTATATTTATTCAACTTTCATATTTAGTATGACAGTTATACTGTCAAATTTAGTTAAAAAAAAGCTAACGTATCTTTTCAAACCTTACAAACTATTTTTTTCCAGTAAAACTTACAAAGATACATTTCTCCATGCATTATTAGACATTTTGCATGCATGGTTTAGGAGTTATGTTTAAATAACAGTCAGATTGAATGTGACAGTATACTGTCATAGTAGTTTACTCAATATGCCAGTATTGTTCTTAAAATCCTGAGATAATGCGAAAAAAGCAATAAAAATGTTTTTCAACATAATTCCTACACCTTAACATGCAACATGTCTAATAATAACTGGAGACATGCATATTTTGTTAGTTTTACTAGAAAATGGATCTTTTGTAAGTTTTGCAACGACGCAAGTTTTTTGTAATTCAATATGACAGTATAACTGTCAAACTAAATGTAAAAGTTATATAAACATAACTCCAAAAATGAACATGCATTATGTCTAAAAATTTTGTATCTATGTGAGTTTTACCAGAATCAGGTAATTTGGTAAAGTTTACAAATACAAAAATTGGGTTTTTCTCATAATGACAGTATAACTGCTACATTCAATTTGACAGTTTTTTAAACATAACTTCCTAACCACACATGCAAATAAATGGGTTATACTTGTATAGCGCTTTTCTACCTTCAAGGTACTCAAAGCGCTTTGACAGTATTTCCACATTCATCCATTCACACACACATTCACACACTGATGGCGGGAGCTGCCATGCAAGGCGCTAACCAGCAGCCATCAGGAGCAAGGGGTGAAGTGTCTTGCCCAAGGACACAACGGACGTGACTAGGATGGTAGAATGTGGGGATTGAACCCCAGTAACCAGCAACCCTCCGATTGCTGGCACGGCCACTCTACCAAATTTGCCACGCCTAATAAAGTCTAAAACAATGCATCCTTGTAAGTTTTAATCTAAACATATGCTATTTTAAGGCTTGCAAACACAAAAAGTAGTTTTTTACTCATTATGACAGTAATGTTCTTAAAATCCTGAGATAATGCGAAATAAGCAACAAAAATGTTTTTCAAAATAATTCCTACACCAAACATGCAACATGTCTAATAATGCCTGAAGACATGTATCTTTGTTAGTTTTACTAGACGAACTATCTTTTGTAAGTTTTGCAAATACGCAAATTAGTTTTTTTAATTCAATATGACAGTATAACTGTCATACCAAATATGAATGTTATATAACCATAACTCCAAAACTAAACATGCATTATGCCTAAAAATGCCTGTAATATTGTATCTATGCTAGTTTTGCCAGAATCAGGTAATTTGGTAAGGTTTACAAATACAAAAAAATGGGTTTTTGTCATAATGACAGTATAACTGCAAAATTCAATTTGACAGTTATAACACATGCAAATAGGCCAATAAAGCCTAAAACAATGCATGCTTGAGAGTTTTTTTTAAGGCTTGCAAACACAAAAAGTAGTTTTTTACTCAATATGACAGTGATGTTCTTAAAATCCTGAGATTATGCGAAAAAAGCAATACAAATATTTTTCAACATAATTCCTACACCAAACATGCAAAAAATCTAATAATGCCTGGAGACATGTATCTTTGTTAGTTTTACTAAAAAAAATAATATTTTGTAAGGTTTGCAACGATGCAAGTTAGTTTTTTTTATTTAAATATGACAGTATAACTGTCATACCTGATATGAATGTTATATAAACATAACTCCAAAACTGAACATGCATTATGCCTAAAAATGCCTAAAATATTGTATCTATGTGAATTTCACCAGAATCGGGTAATTTGGTAAGGTTTACAAATACAAAAATTGGGTTTTTCTTTCTGACCGTATAACTGCTACATTCAATTTGACAGTTATTTAAACATAACTTCCTAACCACACATGCAAATAGGCTAATAAAGGCTGAAACAATGCATTCTTGTGAGTTTTACTCCAAACATATGCTATTTTAAGACTTGCAAACACAAAAAGTAGGTTTTTACTCAATATGACAGTAATGTTCTTAAAATCCTGAGATAATGCGAAAAAAGCAATAAAAATGTTTTTCAACATGATTCCTACACCAAACATGCAACATGTCTAATAATGCCTGAAGACATGTATCTTTGTTAGTTTTACTAGAAAAATTGTCTTTTGTAGGTTTTGCAAAGACGCAAGTTAGTTTTTTTTATTTAAATATACCTGATATGAATGTTATATAAACATAACTCCAAAACTGAACATGCATTATGCCTAAAAATGCCTGTAATATTGTATCTATGCTAGTTTTACCAGAATCAGGTAATTTGGTAAGGTTTACAAATACAAAAATTTGGTTTTTCTCCTAATGACAGTATAACTGCTACATTCAATTGGACAGTTATTTAAACATAACTTCATAATAACACATGCAAATAGGCTAATAAAGGCTTAAACAATACATCCTTGTGAGTTTTACTCTAAACATATGCTATTTTAAGGCTTGCAAAAGCAAAAAGTAGTTTTTTACTCATTATGATAGTAATGTTCTTAAAATCCTGAGATAATGCGAAATAAGCTATAAAAATGTTTTTCAACATTATTCCTACACCACACATGCAGAATGTCTAATAATGCCTGGAGACATGTATCTTTGTTAGTTTTACAAGAAAAATGACCTTTTGTAAGTTTTGCAAATACGCAAGTTAGTTTTTTTTAATTCATAATGACAGTATAACTGTCATACCACATATAAAAGTTAAATAAACATAACTCCAAAACTGAACATGCATTATGTCTGAAAAAAGCCTAAAATATTGTATCTATTTGAATTTTACAGAATCAGGTAATTTGGTAAGGTTTACAAATACAAAATTTGGGTTTTTGTCATAATGACAGTATAACTGCAAAATTCAATTTGACAGTTATTTAAACATAACTTCATAGTAACACATGCAAATAGGCCAATAAAGCCTAAAACAATGCATCCTTGTGAGTTTTATTCGAAAAATATGCTATTTAAAGACTTGCAAACACAAAAAGTAGTTTTTTACTCAATATGACAGTAATGTTCTTAAAATCCTGAGATAATGCGAAATAAGCAATACAAATGTTTTTCAACATAATTCCTACACCAAACATGCAAAATGTCTAATAATGCCTGGAGACATGTAGTTAGTTTTACTAGAAAAATGATCTTTTGTAAGGTTTGCAACGATGCAAGTTGTTGTTTTTTTATTTCAATATGACAGTGTAACTGTCTTACAAATATATGAATGTTATATAAACATAACTCCAAAACTGAACATGCATTATGTCTAAAAATGCCTGTAATTTTGCATCTATGTGAGTTTTACCAGAATCAGGTAATTTGGTAAGGTTTACAAATACAAAATTTAGGTTTTTCTCATAATGACAGTATAACTGCTACATTCAATTTGACAGTTATTTAAACATAACTTCCTAACCACACTTGCAAAAAGGTTAATAAAGCCTAAAACAATGCATCCTTGTGAGTTTTACTAGAAACATATGCTTTTTTTAAGGCTTGCAAACACTAAAAGTAGTTTTTTACTCAATATGACAGTAATATTCTTAAAATCCTGAGATAATGCGAAAAAAGCAACAACAAAAAAAAGTTTTTCAACATAATTCCTACACCAAACATGAAAAATGTCTAATAATGCCTGGAGACTTATATCTGTGTTAGTTTTACTAGAAAAATCATATTTTGTAAGGTTTGCAAAGACACAAGATGTTTTTTTTAATTTAATATGACAGTATAGCTGTCTGTTGTCTGTGTATCTGTGTTGGCCCTGCGATGAGGTGGCGACTTGTCCAGGGTGTACCCCGCCTTCCGCCCGATTGTAGATGAGATAAGCTCCAGCGCCCCCCGCGACCCCAAAGGGAATAAACGGTAGAAAATGGATGGATGGAGTATAGCTGTCATACTAAATATGAAAGTTATTTACACATAAATACAAAATTAAACATGCATTATGTCTAATAATGCCTGTAATATTTTATATACGTGAGTATTATCAGAATCCGTTATGTTGGTAAGGTTTACAAATACAAAAATTAAGGTTTTACTCATAATGACAATATAACTGCCACTTTCAAAATGACAATTATTTAAACATAACTCCTAAACCAAACATGCTAAATGGCTAATAATGCCTGGAGAAGGTATATTTGTAAGTTTTACTGGAAAAAAAAAACATTTTGTAAGGTTTATAAAGACACAAGTTAGTTTTTTTTATTTAATATGATGGTATAACTGTCATACTAAATATGAAAGTTATGTAAACATAACTCCAAAACCAAACATGCAATCTGTCTAAAAATGCCTGTAATATTGAATTTGTGTGAGTTTTACTAGAATCAAGTATTTTGGTAAGGTTTACAAATACAAAAATTAGGTTTTACTCATAATGTCAGTATCACTGCCACACTCAATATGACAGTTATTTAAACTCCTAAACCAAACATGCTAAATGGCTAAAAATGCCTGGGGAAATGTATTTTTGTGAGTTTTACTGGAAACAAATATTATGTAAGGTTTGGAAAGACACAAATTTTTTTTTTTTACTCTATATGATTGTATAACTGTCATACTTAATATGAAAGTTATATAAACATAACTCCAAAACCAAACATGCATTATGTCTAAAAATGCCTGCAATGATGCATCTATGTGAGTATTACTAGAATCAGTTGTTTTTGTAAGTTTTGCAAATACAAAATATTGGTTTTACTCACTATGACAGTATACTGTCACATTCAATCTGACAGTTATTGAAACATAACTCCTAAACCACAAATTCAAAATGACAAATAATGCCTCGAGAAATATATCTCTGTGAATTTTTCTGTAGAAAAATATTTTGTAAGGTTTGTAAAAACACAAGTTAGTTTTTTTTACTCAATATGACAGTATAACTGTCTTACTAAATATGAAAGTTATAAAAACATAACTCTAAGACCAAACTTGCAATCCGTCTAAAATGGCTGTAATATTGAATCAATGTGAGTTTTACTAGAATCACTTGTTTTTGTAAGGTTTGCAAATACAAAATATTGGTTTTACTCACTATGACAGTATACTGTCACATTCAATCTGACAGTTATTTAAACATAACTCCTAAACCACACATGCAAAATGACTAATAATGCCTGGAAAAATGTATCTCTGTGAATTTTACTGGAAAAAAAATATTTTGTTAGGTTTGTAAAATTAAAAGTTTGTTATTTTTTACTCATTTGACAATATAACTGTCATACTAAATATGAAAGTTATATAAACATAACTCCAACTGTGATGAGATGGCGACTTGTCCAAGGTGTACCCCGCCTTCCGCCCGATTGTAGCTGAGATAGGCTCCAGCGCCCCCCGCGACCCCAAATGGGAATAAGCGGTAGAAAATGGATGGATGGAACTCCAAAACCAAACTTGCAATCCGTCTAAAAATGCCTGTAATATTGAATCTATATGAGTTTTACCAAAATCCGGTATTTTGGTAAGGTTTACAAATACAAAAATTTGGTTTTACTCATAATGACAGTATAACTGCCGCATTCAAAATGACAGTTATTTAAACATAACTCCTAAACCAAACATGCTAAATGGCTAATAATGACTGGAGAAATGCATCTTTGTGAGTTTTACTGGAAAAAAATTTTTTTTGTAAGGTTTGTAAAGAAACAAGTTAGTTTTTTTTACTCAATATGACAGTATAACTGTCATACTAAATATGAAAGTTATATAAACATAATTTCAAAACCAAACATGCATTATATCTAAAAATGCCTGTAATATTGTATTTTGTGAGTTTTACTACAATCAAGTATTTTGATAAGGTTTACAAATTACAAAAATTAAGTTTTACTCATAATGACAGTATAACTGCCACACGCAATATGACAGTTATTTAAACATAACTCCTAAACAAAATATGCTAAATGGCTGTTAATGCCTGGAGAAATGTTCCTTTGTGAGTGTTACTGTAAAAAAAAATATTTTGTAATGTTTGTAAAGACACAAGTTAGTTGTTTTTTTTGCTCCATATGACAGTATAACTGTCATACTAAATGTAAAAGTTATATAAACATAACTCCAAAACCAAACATGCATTATGTCTAAAAATGCTTTTAATATTGTGTCCATGTGAGTTTTAGTAGAATCAGTTGTTTTTGTAAAGTTTGCAAATACAAAATTTTGGTTTTACTCACTATGACAGTATACTGTCACATTCAATCCGACTGTTATTTAAACATAAATTCTAAACCACAGATGCAAAATGGCTAATAATAACTGGAGAAATGTATTTTTGTGAGTTTTACTGGGAAAAAATATTTTGTAAGGTTTGTAAAGACACAAGTTAGTTTTTTTTTACTCAATATGATGGTATAACTGTCATACTAAATATGAAAGTTATATAAACATAACTCCAAAACCAAACATGCCTTATGTTTAAAAATGCTTGAATTTTGAATCCATGTGAGTTTTACTAGAAACAGGTATTTTGGTAAGGTTTACAAATACAAAAAATAGGTTTTACTCATAATGACAGTATAATGGCCACATACAAAATGACAGTTATTTAAACATAACTCCTAAACAAAATATGCTAAATGTCTAATAACGCCTGGAGAAAGGTATCTTTGTGAGTTTTACTGGAAAAAAAAAATATTTTGTAAGGTTTGTAAAGACACAAGTTAGTTGTTTTTTTTACTCAATTTGACAGTATAACTGTCATACTAAATGTAAAAGTTATATAAACATAACTCCAAAACCAAACATGCATTATGTCTAAAAATGCCTGTAATATTGTATCCATGTAAATTTTACTAGAATCAGTTGTTTTTGTAAGTTTTGCAAATACAAAATATTGGTTTTACTCACTAGGACAGTTTTAAAAATAACTGTCAAATTCAATCTGACAGTTATCTCTCCTAATCCAAACATGCTAAATGGCTAATAATGCCTGGAGAAATGAATCTTTGTGAGTTTTACTGGGAAAAAAAATATTTTGTAAGGTTTGTAAAGACACAAGTTAGTTTTTTTTACTTAATATGATAGTATAACTGTCATACTAAATATAAAAGTTAAATAAACATATCTCCAAAACCAAACTTGCAATCCATCTAAAAATGCCTGTAGTATTGAATCTATGTGAGTTTTACCAGAATCAGATATTTTGGAAAGGTTTACAAATACAAAACTTGGGTTATACTCATAATGACAGTATAACTGCAACATTTGATATGACAGTTATTTTAACATAACTCTTAAACCACACATGCAAAATGGCTAATAATGCCTGGAGAAATGTATCTTTGTAAGTTTTACTAGAAAAAAAATATTTTGTAAGGTTTGTAAAGACAAAAGTTAGTTTTTTTTACTCAATATGATGGTATAACTGTCATACTAAATATGAAAGTTATATAAACATAATTCCAAAACCAAACACCTAAACCAAACTTGCAATATGTCTTAAACTGCCTGTAATGTTGAATATATGTGAGTTTGACCAGAATCAGGTATTTTGGTAAGGTTTACAAATACAAAACCTGGGTTTTACTCATAATGACAGTATAACTGCAACATTTGATATGAAAGTTATTTAAACATAACTCCTAAACCACACATGCAAAATGGCTAATAATGCCTGGAGAAATGTATCTTGGTGAGTTTTACTGGGGAAAATAAAATTGTATGGTTTTTGTAAAGACACAAGTTACTTTTTTTTACTCAATATGACAGTATAACTGTCATACTAAATTTGAAAGTTATATAAACATAACTCCAAAACCAAACATGCATTATGTCTAAAAATGCCTGTTATATTGTATCCACGTGTGTTTTACTAGAAACAGTTGTTTTTGTAAGGTTTGCAAATACAAAATATTGGCTTTAAAAAGTATTAAAAACATTCAATCTGACAGTTATTTAAACATAACTCATAAACGACACATGCAAAATGGCTAATAAACCTGGAGAAATGTAGTTTTACTAGAATAATGACCTTTTGTAAGGTTTGCAAAGACACAAGTTAGTTTTTTTTACACAATATGACGGTACAACTGTCATACTAAATATAAAAGTTATATAACATAACTCCAAAACAAAACTCGAAAACCAAATATGCAATCCGTCTAAAAATGCCTGTAATATTGAATATATATGAGTTTTATCAGAATCAGATATTTTGGTAAGGTTTACAAATACAAAAAATAGGTTTTACTCATAATGACAGTATAATTGCCACACTCAATATGACAGTTATTTAAACATAACAACCAATCATGTTAAATGGCTAATAATGCCTTGCGAAAAGTATCTTTGTGAGTTTTACTGGAAAAAAAATATTTTGTAAGGTTTGTAAAGACACAAGTTAGTTTTTTTTAACTCAATATGACAGTATAACTGTCATACTAAATGTAAAAGTTATATAAATATAACTCCAAAACCAATGTCTAAAAATGGCTGTAATATTGTATCCATGTGAGTTTTACTAAAATCAGTTGTTTTGTAAGGTTTGCAAATACAAAATATTGGTTTTAATCACTATGACAGTATACTGTCACATTCAATCTGACCGTTATTTAAACATAACTACTAAACCACACATGCAAAATGGCTAAAAATGCCTGGAGAAATGTATCTATGTGAGTTTTACTGGAAAAAAAGAATTCGTAAGGTTTATAAAGACACAAGTTATTTTATTTTTTTTACTCAATATGACAGTATTACTGTCATACTAAATGTAAAAGTTATATAAACATAACTCCAAAACAAAACATGCATTATGTCTAAAAATGCCTGTAATATTGTATCCATGTGAGTTTTACTAGAATCTGTTGTTTTTGTAAGGTTTGCAACTATTACATTTTGGTTTTACACAGTATGACAGTATACTGTCACATTTAATCTGACTGTTATTCAAACATAAATTTTAAACCACAGATGCAGAATGGCTAATAATAACTGGAGAATTTCATTTTTGTGAGATTTACTGGAAAAAAAAATATTTTGTAAGGTTTGTATAGACACAAGTTAGTTTTTTTTACTCAATATGATGGAAATATGCTTTAGTTGTAAAAAAAAATCCTGTAATATTGTATCTATATGAGTTTTATCAGAATCAGGTATTTTGGTAAGGTTTACAAACACAAACAATAGGTTTTACTCATAATGACAGCATAACTGCCACACTCAATATGACACTTATTTAAACATAACTCCTAAACCAAACATGATTAATGGCTAATAATGCCTGGAGAAATGTATCTTTGTGAGTTTTACTAATGTTTGGAAAATAAATATTTTGTAAGGTTTATAAAGACACAAGTTAGTTTTTTTTACTCAATATGTTGGCATAACTGTCATACTAAATATGAAAGTTATATAAACATAACTCCAAAACCAAACATGCATTATGTCTAAAAATGCCCGTAATATTGTATCTATGTGAGTTTTACCAGAATCAGGTAATTTGGTAAGGTTTACAAATACAAAAAGTAGGTTTTACTCCCTATGACAGTATACTGTCACATTCAATCTGACAGTTATTTAAACATACTGTAACTCCTAAACCACACATGCAAAATGGCTAATAATCCCTGGAAAAATGTATCTTTGTGAGTTTTCCTGAAAAAATAAAAAAATTTGTAAGGTTTGTAAAGACACAAGTTGATTTTTTTTTACTCAATATGATTGTATAACTATCATACTAAATATGAAAGTTGTATAAACATAACCCTAAAACCAAACATGCATTATGTATACAAATGCCTGTAAAATTCTATATATGTGAGTTTTATCAGAATCATGTATTTTGGTATGGTTTACAAATACAAAAAATTGGTTTTACTCATAATGACAGTATAACTGCCACGTTCAATATAACAGTTATGTAAACATAACTCCTAAACCACACATGCAAAATGGCTAATAATGCCTATAGAAATGTATCTTTGTGAGTTTTACTGGGAAAAAAATATATTTTGTAAGGTTTGTAATGACACAAGTTATTTTTTTTTACTCAATAAGACACTATAACTGTCATACTAAATTTGAAAGTTGTATAAACAAAACTCCAAAACCAAACATGCATTATGTCTAAAAATTCCTGTAATATTGTATCCATGTGAGTTTTACTAGAATCAGGTATTTTGGTAAGGTTTACAAATACAAAAATTAGGTTTTACTAATAATGACAGTATAACTGCCACACTCAATATGACAGTTATTTAAACGACACATGCGAAATGGTTAATAAAGCCTGGAGAAATGTATCTTTGTGAGTTTCACTGGAAACAAATAAATTGTAAGGTTTGTAAAGACACACGTTTTTTTTTTTTACTCAATATGATGTTATACTGTCCTACAAAATGTGAAAGTTATATACACATAACTCCAAAACCAAAATTGCATTTTGTCTAAAAAAGGCCTATAATATTGTATCTATGTGAGTTTTAGTAGAATAAGTTGTTTTTGTAAGGTTTGCAAATACATTTTGGTTTTACTCACTATGACAGTATACTGTCACATTCAATCTGACTGTTATTTAAACATAAATTCTAAACCACAGATGCAAAATGGCTAATAATGCCTGGAAAAATGTATTTTTGTGAGTTTTACTGGAAAAAAATCTTTTGTAAGGTTTGTATAAACACAAGTTAGTTTTTTTTACTCAATATGATGGTATAACTGTCTTACTAAATTTGAAAGTTATAAAAACTAACTTCAAAACCAAACTTGCAATCCGTCTACAAATGCCTGTAATATTGAATCTATGTGAGTTTTACTAGAATCAGTTGTTTTGGTAAGGTTTGCAAATACAAAATTAGGTTTTACTTACTATGACATTATACTGTCACATTTAATCTGACAGTTATAACTCCTAAACCACACATGCAAAATGACTAATATTATGCCTGGAAAAATGTATCTCTGTGAATTTTACTGGAAAATAAATATTTTGTAAGGTTTTTAAAAACACAAGTGGGTTTTTTTTACTCAATATGACAGTATAGCTGTCATACTAAATATGAAAGTTATACAAACATAACTCCAAAACCAAACTTGCAATCCGTCTAAAAATGCCTGTAATATTGAATCTATTTGAGTTTTACCAGAATCAGGTATTTTGGTAAGGTTTACAAATACAAAAATTAGGTTTTACTCATAATGACAGTATAACTCCCACACTCAATATGACAGTTTTTTAAACAAAACTCCTAAACGACAAATGCAAAATGGCTAATAATGCCTGGAGAAATGTATCTTTCTGAGTTTTACTGGAAAAAAAAAAAAAATTGTAAGGTTTGTAAAGACACAAGTTAGTTGTTTTTTTTACTCAATATGACAGTATAACTGTCATACCTAATGTTAAAAATGTATAAACATAACTCCAAAACCATACTTGCCAACCCTCCCGGATTTTCCGGGAGACTCCCAAAATTCAGCGCCTCTCCCGAAAACCTCCCGGGACAAATTTCCTCCCGGAAATCTCCCGAAATTCAGGCGGAGCTGGAAGCCACGCCCCCTCCATCTCCATGGGGACCTGAGTGACGTGTCAACAGCCTGTTTTCACATCCGCTTTCCCACAATATAAACAGCGTGCTTACCCAAACACGTTATAACTGTAGAATGATCGAGGGCGAGTTCTTGGTTTTTTATGTAGGTTTATTGTTAGGCAGTTTCATTAACGTCCTCCCAGCGCGGTAACAACACACAACAACAGCAGTTATGTTTTATTCTACCGTAAAGCAGTTTGTCTGCCGTAAACAGCAATGTTGTTGTAATATATTGAGTTGGAGGCAATAACCAGGGGAGGTGATGAAATACATCTCTTTACTGTAGACTTCAGAACAGACTCACACACTTGACGTCCGGTGCGCAACACCACGTAAATCGTTGGCCAACCAAAATGAAACCCCAGTACACTATAGCCAACATTCACCAGGAGATGGCAATAGACAAACATAGATCACTCTATTACATTCCTCCCCTTTTAGAAATGTAGAAGTTACTCAAAATAAATAAACAACCCAACCAAAAAATGCAGCAGCTCAATTAAAAAAACTGTACTTAAGCCACATTCTTTTTTTTTTTTTAGTACTGAACTCTTAACCCTCATTTGTAAACAATAACATGCTTATTATACAAACAGTATTTGTACATCTTTAACACAGATTTTTATAGTGTCTTCAGAGATTCCGTTTTTTTGGTGGTACTCGAAACCTTTCTGGGTACCTGCGAAAGGGTGTTCAGCATGGTTAGAAAAATAGTGACAGAGAATAGAACAAGGATGGACAATTCAACCCTTGACTCAACAATGAGTAGATGAGTGTTATGTGTGTGTATATGTGTAAATAAATGAACACTGAAATTCAAGTATTTCTTTTATTTGTATATATATATATATATATATATATATATATATATATATATATATATATATATATATGTATTTATATATATATATATATATATATCCATCCATCCATCTTCTTCCGCTTATCCGAGGTCGGGTCGCGGGGGCAGCAGCCTAAGCAGGGAAGCCCAGACTTCCCTCTCCCCAGCCACTTCGTCCAGCTCTTCCCGTGGGACCCCGAGGCGTTCCCAGGCCAGCCGGGAGACATAGTCTTCCCAACGTGTCCTGGGTCTTCCCCGCGGCCTCCTACCGGTCGGACGTGCCCTAAACACCTCCCTAGTGAGGCGTTCGGGTGGCATCCTGACCAGATGCCCGAACTACCTCATCTGGCTCCTCTCAATGTGGAGGAGCAGCGGCTTTACTTTGAGCTCCCCCCGGATGGCAGAGCTTCTCACCCTATCTCTAAGGGAGAGCCCCGCCACCTGGCGGAGGAAACTCATTTCGGCCGCTTGTACCCGTGATCTTGTCCTTTTGGTCATAACCCAAAGCTCATGACCATAGGTGAGGATGGGAACGTAGATCGACCGGTAAATTGAGAGCTTTGCCTTCCGGCTCAGCTTCTTCTTCACCACAACGGATCGATACAGCGTCCGCATTACTGAAGACGCCGCACCGATCCGCCTGTCGATCTCACGATCCACTCTTCCCTCACTCGTGAACAAGACTCCGAGGTACTTGAACTCCTCCATTTGGGGCAAGATCTCCTCCCCAACCCGGAGATGGCACTCCACACTTTTCCGGGCGAGAACCATGGACTAGGACTTGGAGGTGCTGATTCTCAGCCCAGTCGCTTCACACTCGGCTGCGAACCAATCCAGTGAGAGCTGAAGATCCTGGCCAGATGAAGCCATCAGGACCACATCATCTGCAAAAAGCAGAGACCTAATCCTTCAGCCACCAAACCAGATCCCCTCAACGCCTTGACTGCGCCGAGAAATTCTGTCCATAAAAGTTATGAATAGAATCGGTGACAAAGGGCAGCCTTGGCAGAGTCCAACCCTCACTGGAAACGTGTCCGACTTACTGCCGGCAATGCGGACCAAGCTCTGGCACTGAGCATACAGGGAGCGGACTGCCACAATCAGACAGTCCGATACCCCATACTCTCTGAACACTCCCCGCAGGACTTCCCGAGGGACACGGTCTAATGCCTTCTCCAAGTCCACAAAACATGTAGACTGGTTGGGCAAACTCCCATGCACCCTCAAGGACCCTGCCGAGAGTATAGAGCTGGTCCACAATTCCACGACCAGGACGAAAACCACACTGTTCCTCCTGAATCCGAGGTTCGACTAACCGGCGTAGCCTCCTCTCCAGTACACCTGAATAGACTTTACCGGGAAGGCTGAGGAGTGTGATCCCACGATAGTTAGAGCACACCCTCCGGTTCCCCTTCTTAAAGAGAGGAACCACCACCCCGGTCTGCCAATCCAGAGGTACCGCCCCAAGACAACCCCACAGCATCCAGAGCCTTAAGGAACTCCGGGCGTATCTCATCTACCCCCGGGGCCTTGCCACCGAGGAGCTTTTTAACTACCTCAGCCCCATATATATATATATATATATATATATATATATATATATATATATATATATATATATATATATATATATATAGATATATATATATATATATATATATATATATATATATATATATATATATATATATATATATATATATATGTATATATATATATATATATATATATATATATATATATATATATATATATATATATATATATATATATATATATATATAAATGTGTATGTCATAGTGAGTAAAAAACAATATTTTGTATTTGCAAAACTTACAAAAACAACTAAATCTAGTAAAACTCACATGGATACAAAATTACAGGCCTTTTTAGACATAGTGCATGTTTTGTTTTGGAGTTATGTTTATATAACTTTAATATTTAGTATGACAGTTAGACTGTCATATTAAGTAACAAAAACTAACTTGTTTCTTTACAAACCTTACAAAATGTTTTTTTCCGGTAAAACTCACAAAAATACATTTCTCCAGGCATTATTAGCCATTTTGCATGTGTGGTTTAGTAGTTATGTTTAAAAAAAACTGTCAGATTGAATGTGACAGTATACTGTCATAGTGAGTAAAACCAATATTTTGTATTTGAAAAACTTACAAAAACAACTGATTCTAGTAAAACTCACATGGATACAATATTACAGGCATTTTTAGACATAATGCATGTTTGGTTTTGGAGTAATATTTATATAACTTTCACATTTAATATGACTGTCATAATGAGTTAAAAAAAACTATTTTTTCAAGCATTATTAACCATTTTGCATGTGTGGTTTAGGAGTTATGTTTACATAACTGTCATATTGAATGTGGCAGTTATACTGTCATTATGAGTAAAACCTTACCAAAATACCTGATTCTGGTTAAACTCACATAGATACAATATAACAGGCATTTTTAGACATAATGCATGTTTGGTTTTGGAGTTATGTTTATATAACTTTTACATTTAGTATGACAGTTATACCATCATATTGAGTAAAAAAAAACTAACTTGTGTCTTTATAAACCTTACAAATTATTTTTTTCCAGTAAAAGTCACAAAGATTCCTTTCTCTAGGCATTATTAGCCATTTAGCATGTTTGGTTTAGGAGTTATGTTTAAATAACTGTCATTTTGAACGTGGCAGTTATACTGTAATTATGAGTAAAACCTAATTTTTGTATTTGTAAACCTTACCAAAATACCTGATTCTGGTAAAACTCACAGAGATTCAATATTACAGGCATTTTTAGATGGACTGCAAGTTTAGTTTTGGAGTTATGTTTATTTAACTTCCATATTTAGTATGACAGTTATACTGTCATATTGGGTAAAAAAAAAACTAACTTGTGTTTTTACAAACTTAAAAAAAAAAAAATTCCAGTAAAACTCGCAAAGATACATTTCTCCAGGCATTATTAGTCATTTTGTATGTGTGGTTTGGGAGTTATGTTTAAATAACTGTCAGATTGAATGTGGCAGTTATACTGTCATAGTGGGTAAAACCAATATTTTGTATTTGCAAACCTTACAAAAACAACTGATTCTAGTAAAACTCACATGGATACATTGTTACAGGCATTTTTAGATATAATGCATGTTTGGTTTTGGAGTTAGGTTTATTTATTTTTTACATATAGTATGACAGTTATACTGTCAAATTGAATTAAAAAAAAACTAACTGGTGTCTTTACAAACCTTACAAAATATTGTTGTTTTTCAGTAAAACTCACAAAGATACCTTTCTCCATGCATAATTAGCCATTTAGCATGTTTTGTTGAGGAGTTATGTTTAAATAACCGTCATTTTGAATGTGGCAGTTATACTGTCATTATGAGTGAAACCTAATTTTTGTATTTGTAAATCTTACCAAAATACCTGATTCTGGTAAAACTCACATAGATTCAAAATTCAAGCATTTTTAGACATAAGGCATGTTTTGTTTTGGAGTTATGTTTATATAACTTTCATATTTTGTATGACAGTTATACAATCACATTGAGTAAAAAAAAAAAAAAAGTGTCTTTACAAACCTTACAAAATATTTGTGTCCAGTACAACTCACAAAGATACATTTCCCCAGGCATTATTAGCCATTTAGCATATGTTGTTTAGGAGTTATGTTTAAATACATTTGTATTGCTTTTTTCAAATTATCTCAGGATTTTAAGAACATTACTGTCATATTGATAAAAAACTACTTTTTGTGTTTGCAAGATCTAAAAAAGCATATATTTCGAGTAAAACTCCCAAGATGCATTATGTCAGGCATTATTAGCCATTTTTCATGTGTGGTTTAGGAGTTATGTTTAAATAACTGTCATATTGAGTGTGACAGTATACTGTCATAGTGACAAAACTTATTTTTGTTTTTACAACCCTTAAAAAGACAACTGATTCTAGTAAAACTCACATGGATTCGATATAAAAGGCATTTTTAGACATTTTGCATGTTCAGTTTAGGAATTATGTGTGAATATATTGTTATTGCTTTTTTCGCATTATCTCAGGATTTTAAGAACATTACTGTTATATTGAGTAAAAAACTACTTTTTGTATTTGCAAGCTTTAAAAAAGCAGATGTTTCGAGTAAATTTCACAAGTTTGCATTGTTTTAGGCATTATTAGCCTTTTTGCATGTGTGGTTTAGGAGTTCAGTTTAAATAACTGTCAAATTGAATGTAGCAGTTATACTGTCATTATAAGTAAAACCCAATTTTTGTATATGTTAACCATACCAAAATACCTGATTCTGGTAAAACTCACATAGATACAATATTACAGTCATTTTTAGACATAATGCATGTTTGCTTTTGGAGTTATGTTTCTATAACTTTCATATTTAATATGACAGTTATACTGTCATATTGAGTAAAAAAAAACTAACTTGTGTCTTTACAAACCTTACAAAATATTTTTTTTTCCAGTAATCTCACAAAGATACATTTCTCCAGGCATTATTAGCCATTTTGCATTTTTGGTTTAGTAGTTATGTTTAAATAACTGTCAGATTGAATGTGACAGTATACTGTCATAGTGAGTAAAACCAATATTTTGTGCTTGCAAACCTTACAAAAACAACTGATTCTAGTAAAGCTCACATAGATTCAATATTACAGGCATTTTTAGACTGATTGCATGTTTGGTTTTGAGGTTATGTTTATATAACTTTCATATTTAGTATGACAGCTATACCATCATATTGAGTAAAAAAAAACTAACTTGTGTCTTTATAAACTTTACAAATTATTTATTTCCAGTGAAACTCACATAGATACATTTTGTCCAGGCATTATTAGCCATTGAGCATGTTTGGTAACTGTCATTTTGAATATGGCGGGTACACTGTCATTATGAGTAAAACCTAATTTTTGAATTAGTAAACCTTACCAAAATACCTGATTGTAATAAAACTCATACATATTCAATATTACAGGCATTTTTAGACGCATGTTTGGATTTGGAGTTATGTTTATATATCTTTTACATTTAGTGTGACAGTCATACTGTCATATTGAATAAAAAAAAAACTAACTTGTGTCTTTTCAAACCTTAAAAAATATTGTTTTCCTGTAAAACTCACAAAGATACTTTTCTCCAGGCATTATTAGCCATTAGGAGTTATGATTAAATAACTGTCATATTGAGTGTGGCAGTTATACTGTCATTGTAAAACCTAATTTTTGTATTTATAAACCTTACCAAAAAACCTGATTCTAGTAAAACTCACATAGATTCAATATTACAGCCATTTTTATACGCATTGCATGTTGGGTTTTCGGGTTTGATTTGGAGTTATGTTTATACAACTTTTATATTTAGTATGACAGTTATACCGTCATATTGAGTCAAAAGAACTAACTTGTGTTTTTGCAAACCTTACAAAAGATCATTATTCTAGTAAAACTAACAAAGATACATTTCTCCAGGTTTATTAGCCATTTTGCATGTGTCGTTTATGAGTTATGTTTAAATAACTGTCAGATTGAGTGTGACAGTATACTGTCATAGTGAGTAAAGCCAATATTTTGTATTTGCAAACCTTACAAAAACAACTGTTTCTAGTGAAACTCACATGGATACAATACTATATGCATTTTTAGACATAATGCATGTTTAATTTAGGAGTTATGTTTATACAACTTTCAAATTTCATATGACAGTTATACTGTCTTATTGAGTAAAAAAAAAAACTAACTTGTGTCATTACAAACCTTACAAAATATTTTTTTCCCAGTAAAACTCAGAAAAATACATTTCACCATGCATTATTAGCCATTTTGCATGTGTGGTTGCGGAGTTATGTTTACATAACTGTCATTTTGAATATGGCAGTTATACTGTCATTATGAGTAAAACCCAAATTTTGTATTTGTAAACCTTACCAAAATATCTGATTCTGGTAAAACTCACATTGATTCAATATTACAAGCATTTTTAGACCGATTGCAAGTTTGGTTTTGGACTTATGTTTATTTAACTTTCATATTTAGTACGACAGTTACACTGTCATATTGAGTAAAAAAAACTAACTTGTGTCTTTACAAACCTTACAAAACATTTTTTTTTCAGTTAAACTCACAAAGATACCTTTCTCCAGGCATTATTAGCCATTTAGCATGTTTGGTTTAGGAGTTGTGTTTAAATAACTGTAATTTTGAATGTGTCATTATGAGTAAAACCTACTTTTTGTATTTGTAAACCTTACCAAAATACCTGATTATGGTAAAACCCACATAGATACAATATTACAGGAATTTTTAGACATAAAGTATGTTTAGTTTTCGAGTTATGTTTTTATAACTTTCATATTTAGTATGACAGTTATACATCATATTGAGTAAAAAAAAACAACTAATTTGTATCTTTACAAACCTTAAAAAAATATTGTTTTCCAGTAAAATTCACAAATATACATTTATCTAGACATTATTAGTCATTTTACATTTGTTTTTTAGGAGTTATGTTTAAATAACTGTCATATTAAGTGTGGCAATTATACTGTCACAATGAGTAAAACCCATATTTTGTATTTGTAAACCTTACCAAAATACCTGATTCTGATAAAACTCACATATAATAAATATTACAGACATTTTTAGACGGATTGCATGTTTGGTTTTGGAGTTATCTTTATAAAACGTTCATATATAGTATGACAGCTATACTGTTAAATTGAGTAAAAAAAACTAACTTGTGTCTTTACAAACCTTCCAAAATATTTTTTTTCCAGTAAAATTCACAAAGATATATTCCCCTCGGCATTATTAGCTATTTTGTCAGATTGATTGTGACAGTATAATGACATTATGAGTAAAACTAATATTTTGTATTTGTAAACCTTACAAAAAACAACTGATTCTATAGTAAAACTCATGTGGATACAAAATTATAGGCATTTTTAGACATAATGCATGTTTGGTTTTGGAGTTATGTTTAGATAATTGTCATATTGAATGTGGCAGTTATACTTTCATTATGAGTAAAACCTAATTTTTGTATTTGTCAACTTTACCAAAATACCTGATTCTGGTAAAACTCCAATGGATACAATATTACAGGCATTTTTAGACATAATGCATTTTGGTTTTGGAGTTATGTTTATATAACTTTCATATTTAGTATGACAGCTGTATCATCATATTAAATAAAAAAAACTAACTTGTGTCTTTATAAACCTTACAAATTATTTTTTTCCAGTAAAACTCACAAAGATACATTTCTCCAGGTATTATTAGCCATTTATCATGTTTGTTTTAGGAGTCATGTTTAAATAACTGTCAAATCAAATGTTGCATTTATACTGTCATTATGAGTACAACCCAAGTTTTGTATTTGTAAACCCTGAGAAAAAGCGCTATATAAATGTAATTCACTTCACTTCACTTCACTTCCCAAAATACCTGATTCTGGTAAAACTCACATAGATTCAATATTACAGAAAGTTTAAGACGGATTGCAAGTTTGGTTTAGAAGTTTGGTTTTGGAATGAAGTTTATATAACTTTCATTTTTAGTATGACAGTTATACCATCATATTGAGTAAAAAAAAAACTAACTTTTGTCCTTACAAACCTTACAAAATATTTTTTTTCTAGTAAAACTCACAAAGATTCATTTCTCCAGGCATTATTAGCCATTCAGCATATTTGTTTTAGGAGTTATGTTTAAATAACTGTTATTTTGAACATGGCAGTTATACTGTCATTATGAGTAAAACCCAATTTTTGTATTTGTAAACCTTACCAAAATAGCTGATTCTGGTAAAACTCACATAGATTAAATATTACAGGCATTTTTAGACGGATTGCAAGTTTGGTTTTGGTGTTATATTTATTCAACTTTCATATTTAGTATGACAGTTATACTGTCAAATTGAGTAAAAAAAAGCTAACATGTGTCTTTACAAACCTTACAAACTATTTTTTTCCAGTAAAACTTACAAAGATAAATTTCTCCATGCATAATTAGACATTTTGCATGCATGGTTTAGGAGTTATGTTTAAATAACAGTCAGATTGAATGTGACAGTATACTGTCATAGTAGTTGTTTACTCAATATGCCAGTAATGTTCTTAAAATCTTGAGATAATGCGAAAAAAGCAATACAAATGTTTTTCAACATAATTCCTACACCAAACATGCAACATGTCTAATAATGCCTGCAGACATGCATCTTTGTTAGTTTTACTAGAAAAATTATCTTTTGTAAGTTTTGCAAAGACGCAAGTTAGTTTTTTTATTTAAATATGACAGTATAACTGTCATGCCTGATATGAATGTTATATAAACACATGCAAAAAGGCTAATAAAGCCTAAAACAATGTATCCTTGAGAGTTTTACTCGAAACATATGCTATTTTAAGGCTTGCAAACACAAAAAGTAGTTTTTTACATAATGTGACAGTAATATTCTTAAAATCCTGAGATAATGCAAAAAAAGCAATACAAATGTTTTCAAACATAATTCCTACACCAAACATGCAACATGTCTAATAATGCCTGTATCCTTGTATTTTTTCACTAGAAAAATTATATTTTGTAAGTTTTGCCTGACGCAAGTTATTTATTTTTTTTATTCATAATGACAGTATAACTGTCATACTAAATATGAAAGTTATATAAACATAACTCCAAAACTGAACATGCATTATGTCTAAAAATGCCTGTATTATTGTATCCATGTGAGTTTAACCAGAATCAGGTAATTTGGTAAGGTTTACAAATACAAAAATTGGGTTTTTGTCATAATGACAGTATAACTGCAAATTTAATTTTGACAGTTATGTAAACATAACTTCATTATAACACATGCAAATAGGCCAATAAAGCCTAAAACAATGCATCCTTGTGAGTTTTATTCGAAACATATGCTATTTTAAGGCTTGCAAACACAAAAAGTAGTTTTTTACTCAATATGACAGTAATGTTCTTAAAATCCTGAGATAATGCGAAAAAAGCAATACAAATGTTTTTCAACATAATTCCTACACCAAACATGCAAAATGTCTAATAATACCTGGAAACATGTATCTTTGTTAGTTTTTCTAGAAAAATGATCTTTTGTAAGGTTTGCAACGATGCACGTTTTTTTTTTTATTTCAATATGACAGTGTAACTGTCATACCAAATATGAAAGTTATATAAACATAACTCCAAAACTGAACATGCATTATGTCTAAAAATGCCTGAAATTTTGTATCTATGTGAGTTTTACCAGAATCAGGTAAATTGGTAAGGTTTACAAATACAAAAATTGGGTTTTTCTCATAATGACAGTATAACTGTCATACTAAATATGAAAGTTATATAAACATAACTCCAAAACTGAACATGCATTATGTCTAAAAATGGCTGTATTATTGTATCTATGTGAGTTTAACCAGAATCAGGTAATTTGGTAAGGTTTACAAATACAAAAATTGGGTTTTTGTCATAATGACAGTATAACTGCAAATTTAATTTTGACAGTTATTTAAACATAACTTCATTATAACATGCAAATAGGCCAATAAAGCCTAAAACAATGCATCCTTGTGAGTTTTATTCGAAACATATGCTATTTTAAGGCTTGCAAACACAAAAAGTAGTTTTTTACTCAATATGACAGTAATGTTCTTAAAATCCTGAGATAATGCGAAAAAAGCAATACAAATGTTTTTCAACATAATTCCTACACCAAACATGCAAAATGTCTAATAATACCTGGAAACATGTATCTTTGTTAGTTTTTCTAGAAAAATGATCTTTTGTAAGGTTTGCAACGATGCAAGTTTTTTTTTTATTTCAATATGACAGTGTAACTGTCATACCAAATATGAAAGTTATATAAACATAACTCCAAAACTGAACATGCATTATGTCTAAAAATGCCTGTAATTTTGTATCTATGTGAGTTTTACCAGAATCAGGTAAATTGGTAAGGTTTACAAATACAAAAATTGGGTTTTTCTCATAATGACAGTATAACTGCTACATTCAATTTGACAGTTATCTAACCACACTTGCAAAAAGGCTAATAAAGCCTAAAACAATGCATCCTTGTGAGTTTTACTAGAAACATATGCTTTTTTTAAGGCTTGCAGACACTAAAAGTATTTTTTACATAATATGACAGTAATATTCTTAAAATCCTGAGATAATGCGAAAAAAGCAATAAAAATGTTTTTCAACATAATTCCTACACCAAACATGCAACATGTCTAATAATGCCTGGAGACATGTAACCTTGTTAGTTTCACTAGAAAAATTATCTTTTGTAAGTTCTGCAACGATGCAAGTTAGTTTTTTTTAAATTCATAATGACAGTATAACTGTCATACCAAATATGAAAGTTATATAAACATAACTCCAAAACTGAACATGCATTATGTCTAAAAATGCCTGTAATATTGTATCTATGTGAGTTTAACCAGAATCAGGTAATTTGGTAAGGATTACAAATACAAAAATTGGGTTTTTGTCATAATGACAGTATAACTCTAAAATTCAATTTGACAGTTATTTAAACATAACTTCATAATAACACATGCATATAGGCCAATAAAGCCTAAAACAATGCACCCTTGTGAGTTTTACTCGAAACATATGCTATTTTAAGGCTTGCAAACACAAAAAGTAGTATTTTACTCAATATGACAATAATGTTCTTAAAATCCTGAGATAATGCCAAAAAAGCAATAAA
Organism: Nerophis lumbriciformis; assembly: GCF_033978685.3. NCBI lineage: Eukaryota > Metazoa > Chordata > Actinopteri > Syngnathiformes > Syngnathidae > Nerophis > Nerophis lumbriciformis. The sequence continues at coordinate 43,655,733 of NC_084551.2, forward strand.
AATGTCTTTCAACATAATTCCTACACCAAACATGCAAAATGTCTAATAATGCCTGGAGACATGTATATTTGTTAGTTTTACTAAAAAAATCATATTTTGTAAGGTTTGCAACGATGCAAATTGGTTTTTTTTATTTAAATATGACAGTGTAACTGTTATACCAAATATGAATGTTATATAAACGTAACTCCAAAACTGAACATGCATTATGCCTAAAAATGCCTGTAATATTGTATCTATGTGAGTTTTACCAGAATCAGGTAATTTGGTAAGGTTTACAAATACAAAAATTAGGTTTTTCTCATAATGACATTATAACTGCTACATTCAATTTGACAGTTATTTAAACATAACTTCCTAACCAACTTGCAAAAAGGCTAATAAAGCCTAAAACAATGCATCCCTGTGAGTTTTACTCGAAACATGCTTTTTTAAGACTTGCAAACACTAAAAAATTGTTTTTACTCAATATGACAGTAATATTCTTAAAATCCTGAGATAATGCGAAAAAAGCAATAAAAATGTTTTTCAACATAATTCCTACACCAAACATGAATAATAATATAATAACTGGAGACATATATCTTTGTTAGTTTTACTAGAAAAATCATATTTTGTAAGGTTTGCAAAGACAAAAGTTTTTTTATTTTTTATTTAATATGACAGTATAGCTGTCATACTAAATATAAAAGTTATTTACACATAAATACAAAATTTAACATGCATTATGTCGAATAATGCCTGTAATATTTTATATACGTGAGTATTATCAGAATCTGTTATTTTGGTAAGGTTTACAAGTACAAAAATTAAGTTTTACTCATGACAATATAACTGCCACTTTGAAAATGACAGTTATTTAAACATGACTCCTACATCACATGCAAATTGGTTAATAATGCCTGGAGAAATTTATTTTTGTGAGTTTTACTGGAAATAAATAATTTGTAAGGTTTATAAAGACACAAGTTAGTTTTTTGTATATAATATGATGGTATAACTGTCATACTAAATATGAAAGTTGTATAAACATAACTCCAAAACCAAACATACAATCCGTCTAAAAATGCCTGTAATATTAAATTTGTGTGAGCTTTACTAGAATCAAGTATTTTGGTAAGGTTTACAAATACAAAAATTAGGTTTTACTCATAATGTCAGTATCACTGCCACGCTCAATATGACAGTTATTTAAACATAACTCCTAAACCAAACATGCTCAAAGGCTAATAATGCCTGGACAAATGTATCTTTGTGTGTTTTACTGGAAACAAATAATTTGTAAGGTTTTTAAAGACACAAGTTAGTTTTTTTTTTTATAACTGTCATACTAAATATCAATCAATCAATCAATGTTTATTTATATAGAGCTAAATCACAAGTGTCTCAAAGGGCTGCACAAGCCACAACGACATCCTCGGTATAGCCCACATAAGGGCAAGGAAAAACTCACCCCAGTGGGACGTCGATGTGAATGACTATGAGAAACCTTGGAGAGGACCGCATATGTGGGTAACCCCCCCTCTAGGGATGAAAGTTATATAAACATAACTCCAAAACCAAACATGCATTATGTCTAAAAATGCCTGCAATGATGTATCTATGTGAGTATTACTAGAATCAGTTGTTTTTGTAAGTTTATAAATAAATATTGGTTTTACTCACTATGACAGTATACTGTCACATTCAATCTGACAGTTATTGAAACATAACTCCTAAACCACAAATTCAAAATGACTAATATGCCTCGAGAAATATATCTCTGTGAATTTTTCTGTAAAAAAATATTTTGTAAGGTTTGTAAAAAAACAAGTTAGTTTTTTTTTACTCAATATGACAGTATAACTGTCATACTAAATTTGAAAGTTATAAAAACATAACTCCAAGACCAAACTTGGAATCCGTCTAAAATGCCTTTCATATTGAATCTATGTGAGTTTAACCAGAATCAGGTATTTTGGTAAGGTTTACATATACAAAAATTAGGTTTTACTCATAATGACAGTATAACTGCCACATTCAATATGACAGTTATTTAAACATAACTCCTAAACCACACATGCAAAATGGTTAATAACGGCTGAAAAAATAGTTTTTTTTTACTCAATATGACAGTTAAACTGTCATATTAACCAGACATGCATTATGTCTAAAAATGCCTGTAATATTATATCCATCTGAGTTTTACTAGAATCTGTTGTTTTTTAATCACTATGACAATATACTCTCACATTCAATCTGACAGTTATTTAAACATAACTTCTAAACCACATATGCAAATTGGTTAATAATGCCTGGAGAAATGTATTTTTGTGAGTTTACTTGGAAAAAAAATATTTTGTAAGGTTTGTAAAGAGACAAGTTAGTTGTTTTTTACTTAATATGACAGTATAAATGTCATCCTAATTTTTACATTTATATAAATATAACCCCAAAACCAAACATGCATTATGTCTAAAAATGCCTGTAATATTGTATCCATGTGAGTTTTACTAGAATCACTTGTTTTTGTAAGGTTTGCAAATACAAAATATTGGTTTTAATCACTATGACAGTATACTGTCACATTCAATCTGACAGTTATTTAAACATAACTCCTAAACCACACATGCAAAATGACTAATAATGCCTGGAAAAATGTATCTCTGTGAATTTTTACTGGAAAAAAAATATTTTGTAAAGTTTGTAAAATTACAAGTTTGTTATTTTTTACTCAATTTGACAATATAACTGTCATACTAAATATGAAAGTTATATAAACATAACTCCAACTGGACTTGTCCAGGGTGTATCCCGCCTTCCGCCCGATTGTAGCTGAGATAGGCTCCAGCGCCCCCCAGCGACCCCAAAAGGGAATAAGCGGTAGAAAATTGGATGGATGGAACTCCAAAACCAAACTTGCAATCCGTCTAAAAATGCCTGTAATATTGAATCTATGTGAGTTTTACCAAATTCAGGTATTTTGGACAGGTTTACAAATACAAAATTAGATTTTACTCATAATGACAGTATAACTGCCACATTCAAAATCACAGTTATTTAAACATAACTCCTAAACCAAACATGCTAAATGGCTAATAATGCCTGGAGAAATGTGCCTTTGTGAGTTTTACTGTAAAAAAAATATTTTGTAATGTTTGTAAAGACACAAGTTAGTTTTTTTTTACTCCATATGACAGTATAACTGTCATACTAAATGTAAAAGTTATATAAACATAACTCCAAAACCAAACATGCATTATGTCTAAAAATGCCTGTAATATTGTATCCATGTGAGTTTTACTAGAATCAGTTGTTTTTGTAAGGTTTGCAACTATTACATTTTGGTTTTACTTACTATGACAGTATACTGTCACATTCAATCTGACCGTTATTTAAACATAAATTTTAAACCACAGATGCAAAATGGCTAATAATGGAGAAATGTATTTTTGTGAGTTTTACTGGGGAAAAAAATATTTTGTAAGGTATGTATAGACACAAGTTAGTTTTTTTTACTCAATATGATGGACATATGCTTTAGTTCTAAAAAATCCTGTAATATTGTATCTAAGTGAGTTTTCTCAGAATCAGGTATTTTGGTAAGGTTTACAAATACAAACAATAGGTTTTACTCATAATGACAGTATAACTGCCACACTCAATATGACAGTTATTTAAACATAACTCCTAAACCAAACATGATTAATGGCTAATAATGCCTAGAGAAATGCATCTTTGTGAGTTTTACTGGGAAAAAAATAATTTTTAAGGTTTATTAAGAAAAAAGTTAGTTTTTTTTACTCAATATGAAAGTTATATAAACATAACTCCAAAACCAAACATGCATTATGTCTAAAAATGCCTTTAATATTGTATCTATGTGAGTTTTACCAGAATCAAGTAATTTGGTAAGGTTTACAAATACAAAAAGGTTTTACTCACTATGAGAGTATACTGTCACATTCAATCTGACAGTTATTTAAACATACTGTAACCCCTAAACCACACATGCAAAATGGCTAATAATCCCTGGAGAAATGTATCTTTGTGAGTTTTCCTGAAAAAAAAATATTTTGTAAGGTTTGTAAAGACACAAGTTAGTTTTTTTTTACTCATTATGATTGTATAACTGTCATACTAAATATGAAAGTTGTATAAACATAACCCTAAAACCAAACATGCATTAGTATAAAAATGCCTGTAAAATTCTATATATGTGAGTTTTACCAGAATCATGTATTTTGGTAAGGTTTACAAATACAAAAAATAGGTTTTACTCATAATGACAGTATAACTGCCACGTTCAATATAACAGTTATTTAAACATAACTCCTAAACCACACATGCAAAATGGCTAATAATGCCTATATAAATGTATCTTTGTGAGTTTTACTGGGAAAAAAAAAATATTTTTTAAGGTTTGTAGAGACACAAGTTAGTTGTTTTTTTTACTCAATATGACAGTATAACTGTCATATTTAATGTTAAAAATGTATAAACATAACTCCAAAACCAAAGATGCATTATGTCTAAAAATGCATGTAATATTGTATCCATGTGAGTTTTACTAGAATCAGGTATTTTGGTAAGGTTTACATATACAAAAATTAGGTTTTACTAATAATGACAGTATAACTGCCACACTCAATATGACAGTTATTTAAACGACACATGCGAAATGGTTAATAATGCCTGGAGAAATTTATCTTTGTGAGTTTCACTGGAAAAAAATAAATTGTAAGGTTTGTAAAGACACAAGTTTGTTTTTTTTACTCAATATGATGGCATACTGTCCTACAAAATGTGAACGTTATATACACATAACGCCAAAACCAAAATTGCATTTTGTCTAAAAATGCCTATAATATTGTATCTATGTGAGTTTTAGTAGAATCAATTGTTTTTGTAAGGTTTGCAAATACAAAATTTTGGTTTTACTCAGTATGACAGTATACTGTCACATTCAATCTGACTGTTATTTAAACATAAATTCTAAACCACAGATGCAAAATGGCTAATAATGCCTGGAGAAATGTATTTTTGTGAGTTTTACTGGAAAAAAATATTTTGTAAGGTTTGTATTAACACAAGTTAGTTTTTTTTACTCAATATGATGGTATAACTGTCTTACTAAATTTGAAAGTTATAAAAACATAACTTCAAAACCAAACTTGCAATCCGTCTACAAATGCCTGTAATATTGAATCTATGTGAGTTTTACTAGAATCAGTTGTTTTTGTAAGATTTACAAATACAAAAATTAGGTTTTACTCATAATGACAGTATAACTGCCACACTCAAAATGACAGTTATTTAAACATAACTCCTAAACCAAACATGCTAAATGGCTAATAATGCCTGGAGGAATGTATATTTGTGAGTTTTACTGGAAAAACATATTTTGTTAGGTTTTAAAAACACAAGTTAGTTTTTTTTACTCAATATGACAGTATGACTGTCACACTAAATGTAAAAGTTATATAAACATAACTCCAAAACCAAACATGCATTATGTCTAAAAATGCCTGTAATATTGTATCCATGTGAGTTTTACTAGAATCAGTTGTTTTTTGTAAGGTTTGCAAAAACAAAATATTGGTTTTACTCACTATGACAGTGTTCTGTCACATTCAATCTGACAGTTATTTAAACATAACTCCTAAACCAAACATGCAAATTGGTTAATAATGCCTGGAGGAATGTATCTTTGTGAGTTTTACTGGAAAAACATCTTTTGTAAGGTTTTTAAAGACACATATTAGTTTTGTTTTACTTAATATGACAGTATAACTTTCATACAAAATATGAAAGTTATATAAACATAACTCCAAAACCAAACCTGCAATCCGTCTAAAATAATAATATGGAATCTATGTAAGTTCCACTAGAATATGGTATTTTGGTAAGGTTTACAAATACAAAAATTAGGTTTTACTCATAATGACAGTATAACTGCCACACTCAATATGACAGTTTTTTAAACATAACTCCTAAACCAAACATGCAAAATGGCTAATAATTCCTAGAGAAATGTATCTTTGTGAGTTTTCCTGAAAAAAAAATATTTTGTAAGGTTTGTAAAGACACAAGTTAGTTTTTTTTTACTCATTATGATTGTATAACTGTCATACTAAATATGAAAGTTGTATAAACATAACCCTAAAACCAAACATGCATTAGTATAAAAATGCCTGTAAAATTCTATATATGTGAGTTTTACCAGAATCATGTATTTTGGTAAGGTTTACAAATACAAAAAATAGGTTTTACTCATAATGACAGTATAACTGCCACGTTCAATATAACAGTTATTTAAACATAACTCCTAAACCACACATGCAAAATGGCTAATAATGCCTATATAAATGTATCTTTGTGAGTTTTACTGGGGAAAAAAAATATTTTTTAAGGTTTGTAGAGACACAAGTTAGTTGTTTTTTTTACTCAATATGACAGTATAACTGTCATATTTAATGTTAAAAATGTATAAACATAACTCCAAAACCAAAGATGCATTATGTCTAAAAATGCATGTAATATTGTATCCATGTGAGTTTTACTAGAATCAGGTATTTTGGTAAGGTTTACATATACAAAAATTAGGTTTTACTAATAATGACAGTATAACTGCCACACTCAATATGACAGTTATTTAAACGACACATGCGAAATGGTTAATAATGCCTGGAGAAATTTATCTTTGTGAGTTTCACTGGAAAAAAATAAATTGTAAGGTTTGTAAAGACACAAGTTTGTTTTTTTTACTCAATATGATGGCATACTGTCCTACAAAATGTGAACGTTATATACACATAACGCCAAAACCAAAATTGCATTTTGTCTAAAAATGCCTATAATATTGTATCTATGTGAGTTTTAGTAGAATCAATTGTTTTTGTAAGGTTTGCAAATACAAAATTTTGGTTTTACTCAGTATGACAGTATACTGTCACATTCAATCTGACTGTTATTTAAACATAAATTCTAAACCACAGATGCAAAATGGCTAATAATGCCTGGAGAAATGTATTTTTGTGAGTTTTACTGGAAAAAAATATTTTGTAAGGTTTGTATTAACACAAGTTAGTTTTTTTTACTCAATATGATGGTATAACTGTCTTACTAAATTTGAAAGTTATAAAAACATAACTTCAAAACCAAACTTGCAATCCGTCTACAGATGCCTGTAATATTGAATCTATGTGAGTTTTACTAGAATCAGTTGTTTTTGTAAGATTTACAAATACAAAAATTAGGTTTTACTCATAATGACAGTATAACTGCCACACTCAAAATGACAGTTATTTAAACATAACTCCTAAACCAAACATGCTAAATGGCTAATAATGCCTGGAGGAATGTATATTTGTGAGTTTTACTGGAAAAACATATTTTGTTAGGTTTTAAAAACACAAGTTAGTTTTTTTTACTCAATATGACAGTATGACTGTCACACTAAATGTAAAAGTTATATAAACATAACTCCAAAACCAAACATGCATTATGTCTAAAAATGCCTGTAATATTGTATCCATGTGAGTTTTACTAGAATCAGTTGTTTTTTGTAAGGTTTGCAAAAACAAAATATTGGTTTTACTCACTATGACAGTGTTCTGTCACATTCAATCTGACAGTTATTTAAACATAACTCCTAAACCAAACATGCAAATTGGTTAATAATGCCTGGAGGAATGTATCTTTGTGAGTTTTACTGGAAAAACATCTTTTGTAAGGTTTTTAAAGACACATATTAGTTTTGTTTTACTTAATATGACAGTATAACTGTCATACTAAATATGAAAGTTATATAAACATAACTCCAAAACCAAACATGCAATCCGTCTAAAATAATAATATGGAATCTATGTGAGTTCTACTAGAATATGGTATTTTGGTAAGGTTTACAAATACAAAAATTAGGTTTTACTCATAATGACAGTATAACTGCCACACTCAATATGACAGTTTTTTAAACATAACTCCTAAACGACAAATTCAAAATGGCTAATAATGCCTGGAGAAATGTATCTTTCTGAGTTTTACTGGAAAAAAAATGTTTGTTAGGTTTGTAAAGACACAAGTTAGTTTTTTTTTTTACTCAATATGACAGTGTAACTGTCATACCTAATGTTAAAAATGTATAAACATAACTCCAAAACCATACTTGCCAACCCTCCCGGATTTTCCGGGAGACTCCCGAAATTCAGCGCCTCTCCCGAAAACCTCCCGGGACAAATTTTCTCCCGGAAATCTCTCGAAATTCAGGCGGAGCTGGAAGCCATGCCCCCTCCAGCTCCATGGGGACCTGAGTGACATGTCAACAGCCTGTTTTCACATCCGCTTTCCCACAATATAAACAGCGTGCCTACCCAAACACGTTATAACTGTAGAATGATCGAGGGCGAGTTCTTGGTTTTTTATGTGGGTTTATTGTTAGGCAGTTTCATTAACGTCCTCCCAGCGCGGTAACAACACACAACAACAGCAGTTATGTTTTATTCTACCGTAAAGCAGTTTGTCTGCCGTAAACAGCAATGTTGTTGTAATATATTGAGTTGGAGGCAATAACAAGGGGAGGTGATGAAGTACATCTCTTTACTGTAGACTTCAGAACAGACTCACACACTTGACGTCCGGTGCGCAACACCACGTAAATCGTTGGCCAACCAAAAAGAAACCCCAGTACGCTATAGCCAACATTCACCAGGAGATGGCAATAGACAAACATAGATCACTCTATTACATTCCTCCCCTTTTAGAAATGTAGAAGTTACTCAAAATAAATAAACAACCCAACCAAAAAATGCAGCAGCTCAATTAAAAAAACTGTACTTAAGCCACATTCTTTTTTTTTTTTTTTAGTACTGAACTCTTAACCCTCATTTGTAAACAATAACATGCTTATTAAAAGAACAGTATTTGTACACCTTTAACACAGATTTTTATAGTGTCTTCAGAGATTCCGTTTTTTTGGTGGTACTCGAAACCCTTCTGGGTACCTGCGAAAGGGTGTTCAGCATGGTTAGAAAAATAGTGACAGAGAATAGAACAAGGATGGACAATTCAACCCTTAACTCAACAATGAGTAGATGAGTGTTATGTGTGTGTAGATGTGTAAATAAATGAACACTGAAATTCAAGTATTTCTTTTATTTATATATATATATATATATATATATATATATATATATATATATATATATATATATATATATATATATATATATATATATATATATATATAAATAAAAGAAATACTTGAATTATACATACATATATATATATATATATATATATATATATATATATATATATATATATATATATACATACATATATATATATATATATATATATATATATATATATATATATATATATATATATATATATATATCTATATATATATGTATTTATATATATATATATCCATCCATCCATCTTCTTCCGCTTATCCGAGGTCGGGTCGCGAGGGCAGCAGCCTAAGCAGGGAAGCCCAGACTTCCCTCTCCCCAGCCACTTGTCCAGCTCTTCCTGTGGGACCCCGAGGCGTTCCCAGGCCAGCCGGGAGACATAGTCTTCCCAACGTGTCCTGGGTCTTCCCCGCGGCCTCCTACCGGTCGGACGTGCCCTAAACACCTCCCTAGGGAGGCGTTCGGGTGGCATCCTGACCAGATGCCCGAACCACCTCATCTGGCTCCTCTCGATGTGGAGGAGCAGCGGCTTTACTTTGAGCTCCCCCCGGATGGCAGAGCTTCTCACCCTATCTCTAAGGGAGAGCCCCGCCACCCGGCGGAGGAAACTCATTTCGGCCGCTTGTACCCGTGATCTTGTCTTTTCGGTCATAACCCAAAGCTCATGACCATAGGTGAGGATGGGAACGTAGATCGACCGGTAAATTGAGAGCTTTGCCTTCCGGCTCAGCTCCTTCTTCACCACAACGGATCGATACAGCGTCCGCATTACTGAAGACGCCGCACCGATCCGCCTGTCGATCTCACGATCCACTCTTCCCTCACTCGTGAACAAGACTCCGAGGTACTTGAACTCCTCCATTTGGGGCAAGATATCCTCCCCAACCCGGAGATGGCACTCCACCCTTTTCCGGGCGAGAACCATGGACTCGGACTTGGAGGTGCTGATTCTCATCCCAGTCGCTTCACACTCGGCTGCGAACCGATCCAGTGAGAGCTGAAGATCCTGGCCAGATGAAGCCATCAGGACCACATCATCTGCAAAAAGCAGAGACCTAATCCTGCAGCCACCAAACCAGATCCCCTCAACGCCTTGACTGCGCCGAGAAATTCTGTCCATAAAAGTTATGAACAGAATCGGTGACAAAGGGCAGCCTTGGCGGAGTCCAACCCTCACTGGAAACGTGTCCGACTTACTGCCGGCAATGCGGACCAAGCTCTGGCACTGAGCATACAGGGAGCGGACTGCCACAATCAGACAGTCCGATACCCCATACTCTCTGAGCACTCCCCACAGGACTTCCCGAGGGACACGGTCGAATGCCTTCTCCAAGTCCAGAAAACACATGTAGACTGGTTGGGCAAACTCCCATGCACCCTCAAAGACCCTGCCGAGAGTATAGAGCTGGTCCACAATTCCACGACCAGGACGAAAACCACACTGTTCCTCCTGAATCCGAGGTTCGACTATCCGGCGTAGCCTCCTCTCCAGTACACCTGAATAGACCTTACCGGGAAGGCTGAGGAGTGTGATCCCACGATAGTTAGAGCACACCCTCCGGTTCCCCTTCTTAAAGAGAGGAACCACCACCCCGGTCTGCCAATCCAGAGGTACCACCCCCGATGTCCACGCGATGCTGCAGAGTCTGGTCAACCAAGACAGCCCCACAGCATCCAGAAACTTAAGGAACTCCGGGCGGATCTCATCTACCCCCGGGGCCTTGCCACCGAGGAGCTTTTTAACTACCTCAGCAACTTCAGCCCCATATATATATATATATAAATATATATATATATATATATATATATATATATATATATATATATATATATATATATATATATATATATATATATATATATATATATATATCCATCCATCCATCCATCCATTTTCTACCGCTTATTCCCTTTGGGGTCGCGGGGGGGCGCTGGAGCCTATCTATATATGTATAAATGTATATGTCATAGTGAGTAAAAAACAATATTTTGTATTTGCAAAACTTACAAAAACAACTAAATCTAGTAAAACTCACATGGATACAAAATTACAGCCATTTTTAGACATAATGCATGTTTGGTTTTGGAGTTATGTTTATATAACTTTAATATTTAGTATGACAGTTATACTGTCATATTAAGTAACAAAAATTTACTTGTTTCTTTACAAACCTTACAAAATATTTTTTTCCGGTAAAACTCACAAAGATACATTTCTCCAGGCATTATTAGCCATTTTGCATGTGTGGTTTAGTAGTTATGTTTAAAAAAAACTGTCAGATTGAATGTGACAGTATACTGTCATAGTGAGTAAAACCAATATTTTGTATTTGAAAAACTTACAAAAACAACTGATTCTAGTAAAACTCACATGGATACAATATTACAGGCATTTTTAGACATAATGCATGTTTGGTTTTGGAGTAATATTTATATAACTTTCACATTTAATATGACAGTATAACTGTCATAATGAGTAAAAAAAAACCTATTTTTTCAGGCATTATTAACCATTTTGCATGTGTGGTTTAGGAGTTATGTTTACATAACTGTCATATTGAGTGTGGCAGTTATACTGTCATTTTGAGTAAAACCTAATTTTTGTATATGTAAACCTTACCAAAATACCTGATTCTGGTTAAACTCACATAGATACAATATAACAGGCATTTTTAGACATAATGCATGTTTGGTTTTGGAGTTATGTTTATATAACTTTTACATTTAGTATGACAGTTATACCATCATATTGAGTAAAAAAAAACTAACTTGTGTCTTTATAAACCTTACAAATTATTTTTTTCCATAAAAGTCACAAAGATTCCTTTCTCTAGGCATTATTAGCCATTTAGCATGTTTGGTTTAGGAGTTATGTTTAAATAACTGTCATTTTGAATGTGGCAGTTATACTGTAATTATGAGTAAAACCTAATTTTTGTATTTGTAAACCTTACCAAAATACCTGATTCTGGTAAAACTCACAGAGATTCAATATTACAGGCATTTTTAGATGGACTGCAAGTTTAGTTTTGGAGTTATGTTTATTTAACTTCCATATTTAGTATGACAGTTATACTGTCATATTGAGTAAAAAAAAAACTAACTTGTGTTTTTACAAACTTAAAAAAAAATGTTTTTCCTGTAAAACTCGCAAAGATACATTTCTCCAGGCATTATTAGTCGTTTTGTATGTGTGGTTTGGGAGTTATGTTGAAATAACTGTCAGATTGAATGTGGCAGTTATACTGTCATAGTGGGTAAAACCAATATTTTGTATTTGCAAACCTTACAAAAACAACTGATTCTAGTAAAAGTCACATGGATACAATATTATAGGCATTTTAGACGGATTGCAAGTTTGGTCTTGGAGTTACGTTTTTATAACTTTCATATTTAGTATGACAGTTATACTGTCATATTGAATAAAAAAAAACTAACTGGTGTCTTTACAAACCTTACAAAATATTTTTTTTCCAGTAAAACTCACAAAGATACCTTTCTCCATGCACAATTAGCCATTTATCATGTTTTGTTGAGGAGTTATGTTTAAATAACCGTCATTTTGAATGTGGCAGTTATATTGTCATTATGAGTGAAACCTATTTTTTGTCACATAGATTCAATATTATAGGCATTTTAGACGGATTGCAAGTTTGGTCTTGGAGTTACGTTTTTATAACTTTCATATTTAGTATGACAGTTATACTGTCATATTGAGTAAAAAAAAAAATAACTTGTGTTTTTACAAACCTTACAAAATATTTTTTTCCAGAAAAATTCACAGAGATATATTTCTCGAGGCATTATTAGTCATTTTGAATTTGTGGTTTAGGAGTTTTGTTTCAATAACTGTCAGATTGAATGTGACAGTATACTGTCATAGTGAGTAAAACCAATTATTTGTATTTGCAAAACTTACAAAAACAACTAATTCTAGTAACACTCACATAGATACATCATTGCAGGCATTTTTAGACATAATGCATGTTTGGGTTTGGAGTTATGTTTATGTAACTTTGACATTTAGTATTACAGTTATGCTTTATTTTTGAGTTGAAAAAACTAACTTGTTTCTTTACAAACCTTACAAAATAATTTTTTTCACAGTAAACTCACAAAAATACATTTCTCCAGGCATTATTAACCAATTTGCATGTGTGGTTTAGAAGTTATGTTTAAATAACTGTCAGATTGAATGTGAGAGTATACTGTCATAGTGAGTAAAACCAGTATTTTGTATTTGAAAAACTTACAAAAACAACTGATTCTAGTAAAACTCACATGGATACAATATTACAGGCATTTTTAGACATAATGCATGTTTGGTTTTGGAGTAATATTTATATAACTTTCACATTTAATATGACAGTATAACTGTCATAATGAGTAAAAAAAAAAACTATTTTTTAGTTATTTTTAACCATTATGCATGTGTGGTTTAGGAGTTATGTTTACATAACTCTCTTATTGAATGTGGCAGTTATACTGTCATTATGAGTAAAACCTATTTTTTGTATATGTAAACCTTACCAAAATACCTGATTCTGGTTAAACTCACATAGATACAATATAACAGGCATTTTTAGACATAATGCAAGTTTAGTTTTGGAGTTATGTTTATTTAACTTTCATATTTAGTATGACAGTTATACTGTCATATTGAGTAAAAACAAACTAACTTGTGTTTTTACAAACTTAAAAAAATATTTTTTTCCAGTAAAACTCGAAAAGATGTATTTCTCCAGGCATTATTAGTCATGTTGTATGTGTGGTTTGGGAGTTATGTTTAAATAACTGTCAGACTGAATGTGGCAATTATACTATCATAGTGGGTAAAACCAATATTTTGTATTTGCAAACCTTACAAAAACAACTTATTCTAGTAAAACTCACATGGATACAATGTTACAGGCATTTTTAGATATAATGCATGTTTGGTTTTGGAGTTAGGTTAATATATTTTTTACATTTAGTATGACAGTTATACTGTCAGTTTGAGTAAAAAAAAACTAACTGGTGTCTTAACAAACCTTACAAAAAAAAATGTTTCCAGTAAAACTCACAAAGATACCTTTCTCCAGGCATAATTAGCCATTTAGCATGTTTTGTTGAGGAGTTATGTTTAAATAACCGTCATTTTGAATTTGGCAGTTATACTGTCATTATGAGTGAAACCTAATTTTTGTATTTGTAAACCTTACCAAAATACCTGATTCTGGTAAAACTCACATAGATTCAATATTATAGGCATTTTAGACGGATTGCAAGTTTGGTCTTGGAGTTATGTTTTTATAACTTTCATATTTATACTGTCATATTGAGTAAAAAAAATCTAACTTGTGTTTTTACAAACCCTACAAAATATTTTTTTCCAGAAAAATTCACAGAGATATATTTCTCGAGGCATTATTAGTCATTTTGAATTTGTGGTTTAGGAGTTATGTTTAAATAACTGTCAGATTGAATGTGACAGTATACTGTCATAGTGAGTAAAACCAATATTTTGTATTTGCAAAACATACAAAAACAACTGATTCTAGTAATACTCACATAGATACATCATTGCAGGCATTTTTAGACATAATGCATGTTTGGTTTTGGAGTTATGCTTATATAACTTTGACATTTAGTATTACAGTTATACTTTCTTTTTGAGTTGAAAAAACTAACTTGTGTCTTTACAAACTTTACAAAAAAAAATTTTTCACAGTAAACTCACAAAAATAAATTTCTCCAGGCATTATTATTTGCATGTGTGGTTTAGAAGTTATGTTTAAATAACTGTCAGATTGAATGTGAGACTATACTGTCATAGTGAGTAAAACCAGTATTTTGTATTTGAAAAACTTACAAAAACAACTGATTCTAGTAAAACTCACATGGATACAATATTACAGGCATTTATAGATATAATGCATGTTTGGTTTTGGAGATAGGTTTTATATTTTTTACATTTAGTATGACAGTTATACTGTCAAATTGAGTAAAAAAAAACTAACTGGTGTCTTTACAAACCTTACAAAATATTTTTTTTCCAGTAAAACTCACAAAGATACCTTTCTCCAGGCATAATTATTCATTTAGCATGTTTTGTTGAGGAGTTATGTTTAAATAATCGTCATTTTGAATGTGGCAGTTACACTGTCATTATGAGTGAAACCTAATTTTTGTATTTGTAAACCTTACCAAAATACCGGTTTCTAGTAAAACTCACATAGATTCAAAATTCAAGCATTTTTAGACATAAGGCATGTTTTGTTTTGGAGTTTTGTTTATATAACTTTCATATTTAGTATGACAGTTATACAATCATATTGAGTAAAAAAAAAAAAATGTGTCTTTACAAACCTTACAAAATATTTGTGTCCAGTACAACTCACAAAGATACATTTCCCCAGGCATTATTAGCCATTTAGCATATGTTGTTTAGGAGTTATGTTTAAATACATTTGTATTGCTTTTTTCGCATTATCTCAGGATTTTAAGAACATTACTGTCATATTGAATAAAAAACTACTTTTTGTGTTTGCAAGAGCTAAAAAAGCATATATTTCGAGTAAAACTCCCAAGATGCATTATGTCAGGCATTATTAGCCATTTTTCATGTGTGGTTTAGGAGTTATGTTTAAATAACTGTCATATTGAGTGTGACAGTATACTGTCATAGTGACAAAACTTATTTTTTGTTTTTACAACCCTTAAAAAAACAACTGATTCTAGTAAAACTCACATGGATTCGATATAAATGGCCTTTTTAGACATTTTGCATGTTCGGTTTAGGAATTATGTGTGAATATATTGTTATTGCTTTTTTCGCATTATCTCAGGATTTTAAGAACATTACTGTTATATTGAGTAAAAAACTACTTTTTGTATTTTCAAGCCTTAAAAAAGCAGATGTTTCGAGTAAATTTCACAATTTTGCATTGTTTTAGGCATTATTAGCCTTTTTGCATGTGTGGTTTAGGAGTTCAGTTTAAATAACTGTCAAATTGAATGTAGCAGTTATACTGTCATTATAAGTAAAACCTAATTTTTGTTAATGTTAACCTTACCAAAATACCTGATTCTGGTAAAACTCACATAGATACAATATTACAGTCATTTTTAGACATAATGCATGTTTGGTTTTACAGTTATGTTTCTATAACTTTCATATTTAATATGACAGTATACTGTCATAGTGAGTAAAACCAATATTTTGTGTTTGCAAAAACAACTGATTCTAGTTAAACTCACATAGATTCAATATTACAGGCATTTTTAGACTGATTGCATGTTTGGTTTTGAAGTTATGTTTATATAACTTTCATATTTAGTATGACAGCTATACCATCATATTGAGTAAAAAAAACTAACTTGTGTCTTTATAAACCTTACAAATTATTTATTTCGAGTGAAACTCACATAGATACATTTTTTCCAGGCATTATTAGCCATTGAGCATGTTTGGTAACTGTCATTTTGAATATGGCGGGTACACTGTCATTATGAGTAAAACCTAATTTTTGAATTAGTAAACCTTACCAAAATACCTGATTGTAGTAAAACTCATACATATTCAATATTACAGGCATTTTTAGACACATGTTTGGATTTGGAGTTATGTTTATATAACTTTTACATTTTGTGTGACAGTCATACTGTCATATTGAGTAAAAAAAAAAAACTAACTTGTGTCTTTACAAACCTTACAAAATATTGTTTTCCAGTAAAACTCACAAAGATACTTTATCCAGGCATTATTAGCCATTTAGCATGTTTGGTTTAGGAGTTATGATTAAATAACTGTCATATTGAGTGTGGCAGTTATAGTGTCATTATAAGTAAAACCTAATTTTTGTATTTGTAAACCTTACCAAAATACCTGATTCTAGTAAAACTCACATAGATTCAATATTACAGCCATTTTTATACGCATTGCATTTTTGGTTTTCGGGTTTGATTTGGAGTTATGTTTATACAACTTTTATATTTAGTATGACAGTTATACCGTCATATTGAGTAAAAAAAACTCACTTGTGTTTTTGCAAACCTTAAAAAATATCATTATTCTAGTAAAACTAACAAAGATACATTTCTCCAGGTTTATTAGCCATTTTGCATGTGTCGTTTATGAGTTATGTTTAAATAACTGTCAGATTGAATGTGACAGTATACTGTCATAGTGAGTAAAGCCAATATTTTGTATTTGCAAACCTTACCAAAACAACTGTTTCTAGTGAAACTCACATGGATACAATACTATATGCATTTTTAGACATAATGCATGTTTGGTTTAGGAGTTATGTTTATACAACTTTCAAATTTAGTATGACAGTTATACTGTCTTATTGAGTAAAAAAAACAACTAACTTGTGTCATTACAAACCTTACAAAATATTTTTTTTTCCCAGTAAAACTAACAAAAATACATTTCACCATGAATTATTAGCCATTTTGCATGTGTGGTTGCGGAGTTATGTTTACATAACTGTCATTTTGAATATGGCAGTTATACTGTCATTATGAGTAAAACCCAAATTTTGTATTTGTAAACCTTACCAAAATATCTGATTCTGGTAAAACTCACATAGATTCAATATTACAAGCATTTTTAGACCGATTACAAGTTTGGTTTTGTACTTATGTTTATTTAACTTTCATATTACTACGACAGTTACACTGTCATATTGAGTAAAAAAAACTAACATGTGTCTTTACAAACCTTACAAACTATTTTTTTCCCCATTAAAACTTACAAAGATACATTTTTCCAGGCATTATTTGTCATTTTGCATGTGTGGTTTAGGAGTTATGTTTAAATAATTGTCAGATTGAATGTGACAGTATACTGTCATAGTGAGTAAAACCTAATTTTTTTATTTGTAAACCTTAACAAAATACTTGATTCTAGTAAAACTCACATAGATTCAATATTACAGGCATTTTTATACAGATTGCATGTTTGGTTTTGGAGTTATGTTTATATAACTTTCATATTTAGTACGACATTTACACTGTCATATTGAGTAAAAAAAACTAACTTGTGTCTTTACAAACCTTACAAAATGGTTTTTTTCCCCAGTTAAACTCATAAAGATACATTTCCCCAGGCATTATTAGCCATTTATCATGTTTGGTTTAGGAGTTATGTTTAAATAACTGTTATTTTGAGTGTGGCAGTTATACTGTCATTATGTGTAAAACCTATTTTTTGTATTTGTAAACCTTACCAAAATACCTGATTATGGTAAAACCCACATAGATACAATATTACAGGAATTTTTAGACATAAAGTAAGTTTGGTTTTCGAGTTATGTTTTTATAACTTTCATATTTAGTATGACAGTTATACATATATTGAGTAAAAAAAAACCTAATTTGTATCTTTACAAACCTTACAAAATATTGTTTTCCATTAAAATTCACAAATATACATTTCTCTAGGCATTATTAGTCATTTTGCATTTGTTTTTTAGGAGTTTTGTTTAAATAACTGTCATATTAAGTGTGGCAATTATACTGTCACAATGAGTAAAACCCATATTTTGTATTTGTAAACCTTACCAAAATACCTGATTCTGATAAAACTCACATATAATAAATATTACAGACATTTTTAGACGGATTGCATGTTTGGTTTTGGAGTTATCTTTATAAAACGTTCATATTTAGTATGACAGCTATACTCTTGAATTGAGTAAAAAAACTAACTTGTGTCTTTACAAACCTTACAAAATATTTTTTTCAAGTAAAATTCACAAAGATACATTCCTCTAAGCATTAATAGCTATTTTGTCGGATTGATTGTGACAGTATAATGACATTATGAGTAAAACTAATATTTTGTATTTATAAACCTTACAAAAAACAACTGATTTCCATAGTAAAACTCACGTGGATACAAAATTATAGGCATTTTTAGACATAATGCATTGTTGGTTTTGGAGTTATGTTTAGATAATTGTCATATTGAATGTGGCAGTTGTACTGTCATTGTGAGTAAAACCTAATTTTTGTATTTGTCAACCTTACCAAAATACCTGATTCTGGTAAAACTCCAATGGATACAATATTACAGGCATTTTTAGACATAATGCATTTTGGTTTTGCAGTTATGTTTATATAACTTTCATATTTAGTATGACAGCTATACCATCATATTAAATAAAATAAAAAAACTTGTGTCTTTATAAACCTTACAAATTATTATTTTCCAGTAAAACTCTCAAAGATACATTTCTCCAGGTATTATTAAGCATTTATCTTGTTTGTTTTAGGAGTCATGTTTAAATAACTGTCATATCAAATGTTGCAGTTATACTGTCACTATGAGTACAACCCAAGTTTTGTATTTGTAAACCTTCCCAAAATACCTGATTCTGGTAAAACTCACATAGATTCAATATTACAGAAAGTTTAAGACGGATTGCAAGTTTGGTTTAGAAGTTTGGTTTTGGAATTAAGTTTATATAACTTTCATTTTTAGTATGACAGTTATACCATCATATTGAGTAAAAAAAAACTAACTTTTGTCCTTACAAACCTTACAAAATATTTTTTTCTAGTAAAACTCACAAACATTCATTTCTCCAGGCATTATTAGCCATTCAGCATATTTGTTTTAGGAGTTATGTTTAAATAACTGTTATTTTGAATAGGGCAGTTATACTGTCATTATGAGTAAAACCCAATTTTTGTATTTGTAAAACTTACCAAAATACCTGATTCTGGTAAAACTCACATAGATTCAATAGTACAGGCATTTTTAGACGGATTGCAAGTTTGGTTTTGGTGTTATATTTATTCAACTTTCATATTTAGTATGACAGTTATACTGTCAAATTGAGTAAAAAAAAAGCTAACATGTGCCTTTACAAACCTTACAAACTATTATTTTCCAGTAAAACTTACAAAGATAAATTTCTCCATGCATTATTAGACATTTTGCATGCATGGTTTAGGAGTTATGTTTAAATAACAGTCAGATTGAATGTGACAGTATACTGTCATAGTAGTTGTTTACTCAATATGCCAGTAATGTTCTTAAAATCCTGAGATAATGCGAAAAAAGTAATAAAAATGTTTTTCAACATAATTCCTACACCAAACATGCAACATGTCTAATAATAAATGGAGACATGTATATTTTGTTAGTTTTACTAGAAAATGTATCTTTTGTAAGTTTTGCAACGACGCAAAATAGTTTTTTTTAATTCAATATGAGAGTATAACTGTCAAACTAGTTATATAAATATATATAAGTTATATAAACATAACTCCAAAAATGAACATGCATTATGTCTAAAAATTTCTAAAATGTTGTATCTATGTGAGTTTTACCAGAATCAGGTAATTTGGTGAGGTTTACAAATACAAAAATTGGGTTTTTCTCATAATGACATTATAACTGTTACATTCAATTTGACAGTTATTTAAACATACCTTCATAATAACACATGCAAATAGGCTAATAAAGGCTAAAACAATACATCCTTGTGAGTTTTACTCTAAACATATGCTATTTTAAGGCTTGCAAAAGCAAAAAGTAGTTTTTTACTCATTATGATAGTAATGTCCTTAAAATACTGAGATAATGCGAAATAAGCAATAAAAATGTTTTTCAACATAATTCCTACACCAAACATGCAGAATGTCTAATAATGCCTGGAGACATGTATCTTTGTTAGTTTTATTAAAAAAAAGACCTTTTGTAAGTTTTGCAAATACGCAAGTTAGTTTTTTTTAATTCATAATGACAGTATAACTGTCATATCAAATATAAAAGTTAAATAAACATAATTCCAAAACTGAACATGCATTATGTCTGAAAAAAGCCCAAAATATTGTATCTATTTGAGTTTTACAAGAATCAGGTAATTTGGTAAGGGTTACAAATACAAAAATTAGGGTTTACTCATAATGACAGATTAATGCTACATTCAATTTGACAGTTATTTGCACATAACTTCCTAACAACACATGCAAAAAGGCTAATAAAGCCTAAAACAATGCATCCTTGTGAGTTTTACTCGAAACATATGCTTTTTTAAGGCATGCAAACACAAAAAGTAGTTTTTTACATAATTTGACAGTAAAATTCTTAAAATCCTGAGATAATGCGAAAAAAGCAATACAAATGTTTTTCAACATAATTCCTACACCATACATGCAACATGTCTAATAATGCCTGGAGACATGTATCCTTGTTAGTTTCACTAGAAAAATTATCTTTTGTAAGTTTTGCCTGATGCAAGTTATTTTTTTTTACTTCATAATGACAGTATAACTGTCATCCTAAATATGAAAGTTATATAAACATAACTCCAAAACTGAACATGCATTAAGTCTAAAAATGCCTGTTTTATTGTATCTATGTGAGTTTAACCAGAATCAGGTAATTTGGTAAGGTTTACAAATACAAAAAATTGGGTTTTTGTCATAATGACAGTATAACTGCAAAATTCAATTTGACAGTTATTTAAACATAACTTCATAATAACACATGCAAATAGGCCAATAAAGCCTAAAACAATGCATCCTTGTGAGTTTTTTTCGAAACATATGCTATTTTAAGGCTTGCAAACACAAAAAGTAGTTTTTTACTCAATATGACAGTGATGTTCTTAAAATCCTGAGATAATGCGAAAAAAGCAATACAAATGTTTTTCAACAGAATTCCTACACCAAACATGCAAAATGTCTAATAATGCCTGGAGACATGTATCTTTGTTAGTTTTACTAAAAAAATAATATTTTGTAAGGTTTACAACGATGCAAGTTAGTTTGTTTATTTAAATATGACAGTATAACTGTCATACCTGATATGAATGTTATATAAACATAACTCCAAAACTGAACATGCATTATGCCTAAAAATGCCTGTAATATTGTATCTATGTGAGTTTCACCAGAATCAGGTAATTTGGTAAGGTTTACAAATACAAAAATTGGCTTTTTCTTTCTGACCGTATAACTGCTACATTCAATTTGACAGTTATTTAAACATAACTTCCTAACCACACATGCAAATAGGCTAATAAAGGCTAAAACAATGCATCCTTGTGAGTTTTACTCGAAACATATGCTATTTTAGGACTTGCAAACACAAAAAGTAGGATTTTACTCAATATGACAGTAATGTTCTTAAAATCCTGAGATAATGCGAAATAAGCAATAAAAATGTTTTTCAACATAATTCCTACACCAAACATGCAGAATGTCTAATAATGCCTGGAGACATGTATCTTTGTTAGTTTTACTAGAAAAATGACATTTTGTAAGTTTTGCAAATACGCAAGTTAGTTTTTTTTAATTCATAATGACAGTATAACTGTCATACCAAATATAAAAGTTAAATAAACATAACTCCAAAACTGAACATGCATTATGTCTGAAAAAAGCCTTAAATATTGTATCTATTTGAGTTTTATAAGAATCAGGTAATTTGGTAAGGTGTACAAATACAAAAATTAGGGTTTACTCATAATGACAGATAACTGCTATATTATATTTGACAGTTATTTATACATAACTTCCTAACAACACATGCAAAAAGGCTAATAAAGCCTAAAACAATGCATCTTTGAGTTTTACTCGAAACATATGCTATTTTAAGGCTTGCAAACACAATAAGTAGTTTTTTTACATAATTTGACAGTAATATTCTTAAAATCCTGAGTTAATGCAAAAAAAGCAATAAAAATGTTTTTCAACATAATTCCTACACCAAACATGCAACATGTCTAAAAATGCCTCGAGACATGTATCCTTGTATTTTTTCACTAGAAAAATTATATTTTGTAAGTTTTGCCTGACGCAAGTTAGTTTTTTTTTAATTCATAATGACAGTATAACTGTCGTACTAAATATGAAAGTTATATAAACATAACTCCAAAACTGAACATGCATTATGTCTAAAAATGCCTCTAATATTGTATTTATGTGAGTTTAACCAGAATAAGGTAATTTGGTAAGGCTTAAAAATACAAAAATTTGATTTTTGTCATAATGAGAGTATAACTGCAAAATTAAATTTGACCGTTATTTAAACATAACTTCATTATAACACATGCAAATAGGCCAATAAAGCCGAAAACAATGCATTTTTGTGAGTTTTATTCGAAACATATGCTATTTTAAGGCTTGCAAACACAAAAAGTAGGTTTTTACTCAATATGACAGTAATGTTCTTAAAATCCTGAGATAATGCGAAAAAAGCAATAAAAATGTTTTTCAACATAATTCCTACACCAAACATGCAAAATGTCTAATAATGCCTGGAGACGTGTATCTTTGTTAGTTTTACTAGAAAAAGTATCTTTTGTAAGGCTTGCAACGATGCAAGTTTTTTTTTGTTTTTTTTTCAATATGACAATGTAACTGTCATACCAAATATGAATGTTATATAAACATAACTCCAAAACTGAACATGCATTATGTCTAAAAATGCCTGTAATTTTGTATCTATGTGAGTTTTACCAGAATCAGGTAAATTGGTAAGGTTTACAAATACAAAAATTAGGTTTTTATCTCATAATGACAGTATAACTGCTACATTCAATTTGACATAACTTCCTAACCACACTTGCAAAAAGGCTAATAAAGCCTAAAACAATGCATCCTTGTGAGTTTTACTCGAAACATATGCTTTTTTTAACGCTTGAAAACACTAAAAGTAGTTTTTTACTCAATATGACAGTAATAATATTCTTAAAATCCTGAGATAATGGGAAGAAAAACAAAATAAAATGTTTTTCCAACATAATTCCTACACCAAACATGAAAAATGTCTAATAATGCCTGGAGACTTATATCTTGGTTAGTTTTACTAGAAAAATCATATTTTGTAAGGTTTGCAAAGACACAAGATGTTTTTTTTAAATTTAATATGACAGTATAGCTGTCATACTAAATATGAAAGTTTTTTACACATAAATACAAAATTAAACATGCATTATGTCTAATAATGCCTGTAATATTTTATATACGTGAGTATTATCAGAATCTCTTATGTTGGTAAGGTTTACAAATACAAAAATTAAGGTTTTACTCATAATGACAATATAACTGCCACTTTCAAAATGACAATTATTTAAACAGAACTCCTAAACCAAACATGCTAAATAGCTAATAATGCCTCGAGAAAGGTATATTTGTAAGTTTTACTGGAAAAAAAACATTTTTTAAGGTTTATAAAGACACAAGTTAGTTACTGTTATACTAAATATGAAAGTTATATAAACATAACTCCAAAACAAAACATGCAATCAGTCAAAAAATGCCTGTAATATTGAAATTGTGTGAGTTTTACTAGAATCAAGTATTTTGGTAAGGTTTACAAATACAAAAATTAGGTTTTACTCATAATGACAGTATCACTGCCACGCTCAATATGACAGTTATTTAAACATAACTCCTAAACCAAACATGCTAAATGGCTAATAATGCCTGGGGAAATGTATATTTGTGAGTTTTACTGTAAACAAATATTTTGTAAGGTTTGTAAAGACACAAATTATTTTTTTTTACTCTATATGATTGTATAACTGTCATACTTAATATGAAAGTTATATAAACATAACTCCAAAACCAAACATGCATTATGTCTAAAAATACCTGCTATGATGCATCTATGTGAGTATTACTAGAATCAGTTGTTTTTGTAAGTTTTGCAAATACAAAATATTGGTTTTATTCACTATGACAGTACACTGTCACATTCAATCTGACAGTTATTGAAACATAACTCCTAAACCACAAATTCAAAATGATAATAATGCCTCGAGAAATATATGTCTGTGAATTTTTCTGTAAAAAAATATTTTGTAAGGTTTGTAAAAACACAAGTTAGGTTTTTTTTACTCAATATGACAGTATAACTGTCTTACTAAATATAAAAGTTATAAAAACATAACTCCAAGACCAAACTTGCAATCCGTCTAAAATGCCTGTAATATTGAATCCATGTGAGTTTTACTAGAATCACTTGTTTTTGTAAGGTTTGCAAATACAAAATATTGGTTTTACTCACTATGACAATATACTGTCACATTCAATCTGACAGCTATTTAAACATAACTCCTAAACCACACATGCAAAATGACTAATAATGCCTGGAAAAATGTATCTCTGTGAATTTTACTGGAAAAAAAATATTTTCTTAGGTTTGTAAAATTAAAAGTTTGTTATTTTTTACTCAATTTGACAATATAACTGTCATACTAAATATGAAAGTTATATAAACATAACTCCAACTGCGATGAGATGGCGTCTTGTCCAGGGTGTACCCGCCTTCCTCCCGATTGTAGCTGAGATAGGCTCCAGCGCCCCCCGTGACCCCAAAAGGGACTACGCGGTATAGAAAATGGATGGATGGAACTCCAAAACCAAACTTGCAATCTGTCTAAAAATGCCTGTAATATTGAATCTATGTGAGTTTTACCAAAATCCGGTATTTTGGTAAGGTTTACAAATACAAACATTTGGTTTTACTCATAATGACAGTATAACTGCCACATTCAAAATGACAGTTATTTAAACATAACTCCTGAACCAAACATGCTAAATGGCTAATAATGACTGGAGTAATGCATCTTTGTGAGTTTTACTGGGAAAAACAATGTTTTTGTAAGGTTTGTAAAGACACAAGTTAGTTTTTTTTACTCAATATGACAGGATAACTGTCATACTAAATATGAAAGTTATATAAACATCATTTCAAAACCAAACAAGCATTATATCTAAAAATGCCTGTAATATTGTATTTTGTGAGTTTTACTACAATCAGGTATTTTGGTAAGGTTTACAAATACAAAAATTAAGTTTTACTCATAATGACAGTATAACTGCCACACGCAATATCAAATGTAATCAAATCAACTTTATTATGACAGTTATTTAAACATAACTCCTAAACCACAAATGCTAAATGGCTGTTAATGCCTGCAGAAATGTGCCTTTGTGAGTTTTACTGTAAAAAAATATATTTTGTAATGTTTGTAAAGACACAAGTTAGTTGGTTTTTTTGCTCCATATGACAGTATAACTGTCATACTAAATGTAAAAGTTATATAAACATAACTCCAAAACCAAACATTCATTATGTCTAAAAATGCTTATAATATTGTGTCCATGTGAGTTTTAGTAGAATCAGTTGTTTTTGTAAAGTTTGCAAATACAAAATTTTGGTTTTACTTACTATGACAGTATACTGTCACATTCAATCCGACTGTTATTTAAACATAAATTCTAAACCACAGATGCAAAATGGCTAATAATGCCTGGAGAAATGTATTTTTGTGAGTTTTACTGGAAAAAATATATTTTGTAAGGTTTGTAATGACACAAGTTAGTTTTTTTTCCTCAATTTGACAGTTTAACTGTCATACTAAATGTAAAAGTTATATAAACATAACTCCAAAACCAAAGATGCATTATGTCTTAAAATGCCTGTAATATTGTATCCATGTAAGTTTTACTAGAATCAGTTGTTTTTGTAAGTTTTGCAAATACAAAATATTGGTTTTACTCACTAGGACAGTTTTAAAAATAACTGTCAAATTCAATCTGACAGTTATCTCTCCTAATCCAAACATGCTAAATGGCTAATAATGCCTGGAGAAATGAATCTTTGTGAGTTTTACTGGAAAGAAAAAATATTTTGTAAGGTTTGTAAAGACACAAGTTAGTTGTTGTTTTTTACTTAATATGATAGTATAACTGTCATACTAAATATAAAAGTTAAATAAACATAACTCCAAAACCAAACTTGCAATCCGTCTAAAAATGCCTGTAGTATTGAATCTAAGTGAGTTTTACCAGAATCAGATATTTTGGTGCGGTTTACAAATACAAAACTTGGGTTATACTCATAATGACAGTATAACTGCAACATTTGATATGACAGTTATTTTAACATAACTCTTAAACCACACGTGCAAAATGGCTAATAATGCCTGGAGAAATGTATCTTTGTAAGTTTTACTAGAAAAAAATATTTTGTAAGGTTTGTAAAGACAAAAGTTAGTTTTTTTTACTCAATATGATGGTATAACTGTCATACTAAATATGAAAGTTATATAAACATAATTCCAAAACCAAACTCCTAAACCAAACTTGCAATATGTCTTAAACTGCCTGTAATATTGAATCTATGTGAGTTTGACCAGAATCAGGTATTTTGGTAAGGTTTAAAAATACAAAACCTGGGTTTTACTCATAATGACAGTATAACCGCAACATTTGATAGGAAAGTTATTTAAACATAACTCCTAAACCACACATGCAAAATGGCTAATAATGCCTGGAGTAATGTATGTTTGTGAGTTTTACTGAAAAAAATTTTTTTTGAAAGGTTTGTAAAGATAAAAGTTAATTTTTTTTACTAATGTGACAGTATAACTGTCATACTAAATTTGAAAGTTATATAAATATAACTCCAAAACCAAACATGCATTGTGTCTAAAAATGCCTGTTATATTGTATCCATGTGTGTTTTACTAGAAACAGTTGTTTTTGTAAGGTTTGCAAATACAAAATATTGGCTTTACTCACTATGACAGTATACTGTCACATCCAATCTGACAGTTATTTAAACATAACTCATAAACGACACATGCAAAATGGCTAATAAACCTGGAGAAATGTATCTTTGTTAGTTTTACTAGAATAATGACCTTTTGTAAGGTTTGCAAAGACACAATTTAGTTTTTTTTACTCAATATGACGGTACAACTGTCATACTAAATATAAAAGTTATATAACATAACTCCAAAAATAAACTCGAAAACCAAATATGCAATCCGTCTAAAAATGCCTGTAATATTGAATATATGTGAGTTTTATCAGAATCAGATATTTTGGTATGGTTTACAAATACAAAAAATAGGTTTTACTCGTAATGACAGTATAACTGCCACACTCAATATGACAGTTATTTAAACATAACTCCTAAATCAATCATGTTAATTGGCTAATAATGCCTGGCGAAAAGTATCTTTGTGAGTTTTACTGGAAAAAAAATATTTTGTAAGGTTTGTAAAGACACAAGTTCGTTTTTTTTAACCCAATATGACAGTATAACTGTCATACTAAATGTAAAAGTTATATAAATATAACTCCAAAACCAAACATGCATTATGTCTAAAAATGTCTGTAATATTGTATCCATGTGAGTTTTACTAAAATCAGTTGTTTTTGTAAGGTTTGCAAATACAAAATATTGGTTTTAATCACTATGACAGTATACTGTCACATTCAATCTGACAGTTATTTAAACATAACTACTAAACCACACAAGCAAAATGGCTAAAAATGCCTGGAGAAATGTATCTATGTGAGTTTTACCGGAAAAAAAGAATTCGTAAGGTTTATAAAGACACAAGTTATTTTATATTTTTACTCAATATGACAGTATTACTGTCATACTAAATGTAAAAGTTATATAAACATAACTCCAAAACCAAACATGCATTATGTCTAAAAATGCCTGTAATATTGTATCCATGTGAGTTTTACTAGAATCAGTTTTTTTTGTAAGGTTTGCAACTATTACATTTTAGTTTTACTCACTATGACAGTATACTGTCACATTCAATCTGAATGTTATTTAAACATACATTTTAAACCACGGATGCAAAATGGCTAATAATAACTGGAGAAATGTATTTTTGTGAGTTTTACTGGAAAAAAAAACATTTTGTAAGGTTTGTAATGACACAAGTTAGTTTTTTTTACTCAATTTGACAGTTTAACTGTCATACTAAATGTAAAAGTTATATAAACATAACTCCAAAACCAAAGATGCATTATGTCTTAAAATGCCTGTAATATTGTATCCATGTAAGTTTTACTAGAATCAGTTGTTTTTGTAAGTTTTGCAAATACAAAATATTGGTTTTACTCACTAGGACAGTTTTAAAAATAACTGTCAAATTCAATCTGACAGTTATCTCTCCTAATCCAAACATGCTAAATGGCTAATAATGCCTGGAGAAATGAATCTTTGTGAGTTTTACTGGAAAGAAAAAATATTTTGTAAGGTTTGTAAAGACACAAGTTAGTTGTTGTTTTTTACTTAATATGATAGTATAACTGTCATACTAAATATAAAAGTTAAATAAACATAACTCCAAAACCAAACTTGCAATCCGTCCAAAAATGCCTGTAGTATTGAATCTAAGTGAGTTTTACCAGAATCAGATATTTTGGTAAGGTTTACAAATACAAAACTTGGGTTATACTCATAATGACAGTATAACTGCAACATTTGATATGACAGTTATTTTAACATAACTCTTAAACCACACGTGCAAAATGGCTGATAATGCCTGGAGAAATGTATCTTTGTAAGTTTTACTAGAAAAAAATATTTTGTAAGGTTTGTAAAGACAAAAGTTAGTTTTTTTTACTCAATATGATGGTATAACTGTCATACTAAATATGAAAGTTATATAAACATAATTCCAAAACCAAACTCCTAAACCAAACTTGCAATATGTCTTAAACTGCCTGTAATATTGAATCTATGTGAGTTTGACCAGAATCAGGTATTTTGGTAAGGTTTACAAATACAAAACCTGGGTTTTACTCATAATGACAGTATAACCGCAACATTTGATAGGAAAGTTATTTAAACATAACTCCTAAACCACACATGCAAAATGGCTATTAATGCCTGGAGAAATTTATCTTTGTGAGTTTTACTGGAAAAAAAGTATTTTGTAAGGTTTGTAAAGACACAAGTTAGTTTTTTTTACTCAATGTGACAGTATAACTGTCATACTAAATTTGAAAGTTATATAAATATAACTCCAAAACCAAACATGCATTGTGTCTAAAAATGCCTGTTATATTGTATCCATGTGTGTTTTACTAGAAACAGTTGTTTTTGTAAGGTTTGCAAATACAAAATATTGGCTTTACTCACTATGACAGTATACTGTCACATCCAATCTGACAGTTATTTAAACATAACTCATAAACGACACATGCAAAATGGCTAATAAACCTGGAGAAATGTATCTTTGTTAGTTTTACTAGAATAATGACCTTTTGTAAGGTTTGCAAAGACACAAGTTAGTTTTTTTTACTCAATATGACGGTACAACTGTCATACTAAATATAAAAGTTATATAACATAACTCCAAAAATAAATTCGAAAACCAAATATGCAATCCGTCTAAAAATGCCTGTAATATTGAATATATGTGAGTTTTATCAGAATCAGATATTTTGGTAAGGTTTACAAAGTCATACCAAAGACTATAAAAATGGGACCCATTACCTCCCTGCTTGGCACTCAGCATCAAGGGTTGGAATTGGGGGTTAAATCACCAAAAATGATTCCCGGGCGCGGCACCGCTGCTGCCCACTGCTCCCCTCACCTCCCAGGGTGTGAACAAGGGGATGGGTCAAATGCAGAGGACAAATTTCACCACACATAGTGTGTGTGTGACAATCATTGGTACTTTAACTTTAACTTTAACTTTAACAAATACAAAAAATAGGTTTTACTCATAATGACAGTATAACTGCCACACTCAATATGACAGTTATTTAAACATAACTCCTAAATCAATCATGTTAAATGGCTAATAATGCCTGGAGAAAAGTATCTTTGTGAGTTTTACTGGAAAAAAAATATTTTGTAAGGTTTGTAACGACACAAGTTCGTTTTTTTTAACCCAATATGACAGTATAACTGTCATACTAAATGAAAAAGTTATATAAATATAACTCCCAAACCAAACATGCATTATGTCTAAAAATGTCTGTAATATTGTATCCATGTGAGTTTTACTAAAATCAGTTGTTTTTGTAAGGTTTGCAAATACAAAATATTGGTTTTAATCACTATGACATTATACTGTCACATTCAATCTGACAGTTATTTAAACATAACTACTAAACCACACAAGCAAAATGGCTAAAAATGCCTGGAGAAATGTATCTATGTGAGTTTTACCGGAAAAAAAGAATTTGTAAGGTTTATAAAGACACAAGTTATTTTATATTTTTACTCAATATGACAGTATTACTGTCATACTAAATGTAAAAGTTATATAAACATAACTCCAAAACCAAACATGCATTATGTCTAAAAATGCCTGTAATATTGTATCCATGTGAGTTTTACTAGAATCAGTTTTTTTTGTAAGGTTTGCAACTATTACATTTTGGTTTTACTCACTATGACAGTATACTGTCACATTCAATCTGACTGTTATTTAAACATAAATTTTAAACCACAGATGCAAAATGGCTAATAATAACTCGAGAAATGTATTTTTGTGAGTTTTACTGGGAAAAAAAAACATTTTGTAAAGTTTGTATAGACACAAGTTAGTTTTTTTTACTCAATATGATGGAAATATGCTTTAGTTCTAAAAAAATCCTGTAATATTGTATCTATGTGAGTTTTATCAGAATCAGGTATTTTGGTAAGGTTTACAAATACAAACAATAGGTTTTACTGATAATGACAGTATAACTGCCACACTCAATATGACAGTTATTTAAACATAACTCCTAAACCAAAAATGATTAATGGCTAATAATGCCTGGAGAAATGTATCTTTGTGAGTTTTACTGGAAAAAAATAATTTTTAAGGTTTATAAAGACACAAGTTCGTTTTTTTTACTCAATATGATGGCATAACTGTCATACTAAATATGAAAGTTATATAAACATAACTCCAAAACCAAACATGCATTATGTCTAAAAATGCCTGTAATATTGTATCTATGTGAGTTTTACCAGAATCAGGTAATTTGGTAAGGTTCACAAATACAAAAAGTAGGTTTTACTCACTATGACAGTATACTGTCACATTCAATCTGACAGTTATTTAAACATACTGTAACTCCTAAACCACACATGCAAAATGGCTAATAATCCCTGGAGAAATGTATCTTTGTGAGTTTTCCTGGAAAAAAAAAATATTTTGTAAGGTTTGTAAAGACACAAGTTAGTTTTTTTTTACTCAATATGATTTTATAACTCATACTAAATATGAAAGTTGTATAAACATAACCCTAAAACCAAACATGCATTATGTATAAAAATGCCTGTAAAATTCTATATATGTGAGTTTTACCAGAATCATGTATTTTGGTATGGTTTACAAATACAAAAAACAAGTTTTACTCATAATGACAGTATAACTGCCACGTTCAATATAACAGTTATGTAAACAAAACTCCTAAACCACACATGCAAAATGGCTAATAATGCCTATAGAAATGTATCTTTGTGAGTTTTACTGGGAAAAAAAAACATTTTGTAAGGTTTGTAATGACACAAGTTATTTATTTTTTTTACTCAATAAGACACTACAACTGTCATACTAAATATGAAAGTTGTATAAACATAACCCTAAAACCAAACATGCATTATGTATAAAAATGCCTGTAAAATTCTATATATGTGAGTTTTACCAGAATCATGTATTTTGGTATGGTTTACAAATACAAAAAATAAGTTTTACTCATAATGACAGTATAACTGCCACACTCAATATGACAGTTATTTAAACGACACATGCGAAATGGTTAATAATGCCTGGAGGAATGTATCTTTGTGAGTTTCACTGGAAAAAAATTAATTGTAAGGTTTGTAAAGACAAAAGGTTTTTTTTTTACTCAATATGATGGTATACTGTCCTACAAAATGTGAACGTTATATACACATAACTCCAAAACCAAAATTGCATTTTGTCTAAAAATGCCTAAAATATTGTATCTATGTGAGTTTTAGTAGAATCAGTTGTTTTTGTAAGGTTTGCAAATACAAAATTTTGGTTTTACTCACTATGACAGTATACTGTCACATTCAATCTGACTGTTATTTAAACATCAATTCTAAACCACAGATGCAAAATGGCTAATAATAACTGGATAAATGTATTTTTGTGAGTTTTACTGGAAAGAAATATTTTGTAATTTTTGTAAAAACACAAGTTAGTTTTTTTTACTCAATATGATTATTTCTAAATTTGAAAGTTGTAAAAACATAACTTCAAAACCAAACTTGCAATCCGTCTATAAATGCCTGTAATATTGAATCTATGTGAGTTTTACTAGAATCAGTTGTTTTTGTAAGGTTTGCAAATACAAAATTAGGTTTTACTTACTATGACATTATACTGTCACATTTAATCTGACAGTTATTTAAACATAACTCCTAAACCACACATGCAAAATGACTAATAATCCCTGGAAAAATTTATCTCTGTGAATTTTACTGGAAAATGAATATTTTGTAAGGTTTGTAAAAACACAAGTGAGTTTTTTTTTACTCAATATGACAGTATAGCTGTCATACTAAATATGAAAGTTATATAAACATAACTCCAACACCAAACTTGCAATCCGTCTAAAAATTCCTGTAATATTGAATCTATGTGAGTTTTACCAGAATCATGCATTTTGGTAAGGTTTACAAATACAAAAATTAGGTTTTACTCATAATGACAGTATAACTTGCCACATTCAAAATGACAGTTATTTAAACATAACTCCTAAACCAAACATGCTAAATGGCTAATAATGCCTGGAGGAATGTATCTTTGTGAGTTTTACTGGAAAAAACATATTTTGTAAGGTTTTAAAAACACAGGTTAGTTTTTTTTACTCAATATGAGTCACACTAAATGTAAAAGTTATATAAACATAACTCCAAAACCAAACATGCATCATGTCTAAAAATGCCTGTAATATTGTATCCATGTGAGTTTTACTAGAATCAGTTGTTTTTGTAAGGTTTGCAAAAACAAAATATTGGTTTTACTCACTATGACAGTATACGTCACATTCAATCTGACAGTTATTTAAACATAACTCCTAAACCAAACATGCAAATTGGTTAATAATGCCTGGAGGAATGTATCTTTGTGAGTTTTACTGGAAAAATATATTTTGTAAGGTTTTTAAAGACACATGTTAGTTTTGTTTTACTTAACATGACAGTATAACTGTCATACTAAATATGAAAGTTATATAAACATAACTCCAAAACCAAACTTGCAATCCGTCTAAAAATGCCTGTAATATTGAATTTATGTGAGTTTTACCAGAATCAGGTATTTTGGTAAGGTTTACAAATACAAAAATTAGGTTTTACTTATAATGACAGTATAACTGCCACACTCAAAATGACAGTTATTTAAACATAACTCCTAAACCAAACATGCTAAATGGCTCATAATGCCTGGAGGAATGTATCTTTTCGAGTTTTACTGGAAAAACATATTTTGTAAGGTTTTAAAAACACAAGTTAGTTTTTTTTTACTCAATATGACAGTATGACTGTCACACTAAATGTAAAAGTTATATAAACATAACTCCAAAACCAAACATACATTATGTCTAAAAATGCCTGTAATATTGTATCAATGTGAGTTTTACTAGAATCAGTTGTTTTTGTAAGGTTTGCAAAAACAAAATATTGGTTTTACTCACTATGACAGTATACTGTCACATTCAATCTGACAGTTATTTAAACATAACTCCTAAACCAAACATGCAAATGTGTTAATAATGCCTGGAGGAATGTATCTTTGTGAGTTTTACTGGAAAAACATATTTTGTAAGGTTTTTAAAGACACATGTTAGTTTTGTTTTACTTAATATGACAGTATAACTGTCATACTAAATATGAAAGTTATATAAACATAACTCCAAAACCAAACATGCAATCCGTCTAAAAATACCTGCAATATGGAATCTATGTGATTTTTACTAGAATCTGGTATTTTGGCAAGGTTTACAAATACAAAAATTAGGTTTTACTCATAATGACAGTATAACTGCCACACTCAATATGACAGTTTTTTAAACTTAACTCCTAAACGACAAATGCCAAATGGTTAATAATGCCTGGAGAAAAGTATCTTTCTGAATTTTACTGGGGAAAAAAATGTTTGTAAGGTTTGTAAAGACACAAGTTAGTTGTTTTTTTTACTCATTATGACAGTATAACTGTCATACCTAATGTTAAAAATGTATAAACATAACTCCAAAACCATACTTGCCAACCCTCCCGGATTTTCCGGGAGACTCCCGAAATTCAGCGCCTCTCCCGAAAACCTCCCGGGACAAATTTTCTCCCGGAAATCTCCCGAAATTCAGGCGGAGCTGGAAGCCACGCCCCCTCCAGCTCCATGGGGACCTGAGTGACGTGTCAACAGCCTGTTTTCACATCCGCTTTCCCACAATATAAACAGCGTGCCTACCCAAACACGTTATAACTGTAGAATGATCGAGGGCGAGTTCTTGGTTTTTTATGTGGGTTTATTGTTAGGCAGTTTCATTAACGTCCTCCCAGCGCGGTAACAACACACAACAACAGCAGTTATGTTTTATTCTACTGTAAAGCAGTTTGTCTGCCGTAAACAGCAATGTTGTTGTAATATATTGAGTTGGAGGCAATAACCAGGGGAGGTGATGAAGTACATCTCTTTACTGTAGACTTCAGAACAGACTCACACACTTGACGTCCGGTGCGCAACACCACGTAAATCGTTGGCCAACCAAAAAGAAACCCCAGTACGCTATAGCCAACATTCACCAGGAGATGGCAATAGACAAACATAGATCACTCTATTACATTCCTCCCCTTTTAGAAATGTAGAAGTTACTCAAAATAAATAAACAACCCAACCAAAAAATGCAGCAGCTCAATTAAAAAAACTGTACTTAAGCCACATTCTTTTTTTTTTTTTTTAGTACTGAACTCTTAACCCTCATTTGTAAACAATAACATGCTTATTATACAAACAGTATTTGTACACCTTTAACACAGATTTTTATACTGTCTTCAGAGATTCCGTTTTTTTGGTGGTACTCGAAACCTTTCTGGGTACCTGCGAAAGGGTGTTCAGCATGGTTAGAAAAATAGTGACAGAGAATAGAACAAGGATGGACAATTCAACCCTTAACTCAACAATGAGTAGATGAGTGTTATGTGTGTGTATATGTGTAAATAAATGAACACTGAAATTCAAGTATTTTATATATATATATATATATATATATATATATATATATATATATATATATATATATATATATATATATATATATAAATATATATATATATATATATATATATATATATATATATATATGTATATATATATATATATATATATATATATATATATATATATCCATCCATCCATCTTCTTCCGCTTATCCGAGGTCGGGTCGCGGGGGCAGCAGCCTAAGCAGGGAAGCCCAGACTTCCTCTCCCCAGCCACTTCGTCCAGCTCTTCCTGTGGGACCCCGAGGCGTTCCCAGGCCAGCCGGGAGACATAGTCTTCCCAACGTGTCCTGGGTCTTCCCCGCGGCCTCCTACCGGTCGGACGTGCCCTAAACACCTCCCTAGGGAGGCGTTCGGGTGGCATCCTGACCAGATGCCCGAACCACCTCATCTGGCAACTCTCGATGTGGAGGAGCAGCGGCTTTACTTTGAGCCCCCCCCCCCCGGATGGCAGAGCTTCTCACCCTATCTCTAAGGGAGAGCCCCGCCACCCGGCGGAGGAAACTCATTTCGGCCGCTTGTACCCGTGATCTTGTCCTTTCGGTCATAACCCAAAGCTCATGACCAAAGGTAAAGATGGGAACGTAGATCGACCGGTAAATTGAGAGCTTTGCCTTCCGGCTCAGCTACTTCTTCACCACAACGGATCGATACAGCATCCGTATTACTGAAGACGCCGCACCGATCCGCCTGTCGATCTCACGATCCACTCTTCCCTCACTCGTGAACAAGACTCCGAGGTACTTGAACTCCTCCATTTGGGGCAAGATCTCCTCCCCAACCCGGAGATGGCACTCCACCCTTTTCCGGGCGAGAACCATGGACTCGGACTTGGAGGTGCTGATTCTCATCCCAGTCGCTTCACACTCGGCTGCGAACCGATCCAGTGAGAGCTGAAGATCCTGCAAAAAGCAGAGACCTAATCCTGCAGCCACCAAACCAGATCCCCTCAACGCCTTGACTGCGCCGAGAAATTCTGTCCATAAAAGTTATGAACAGAATCGGTGACAAAGGGCAGCCTTGGCGGAGCCCAACCCTCACTGGAAACGTGTCCGACTTACTGCCGGCAATGCGGACCAAGCTCTGGCACTGAGCATACAGGGAGCGGACTGCCACAATCAGACAGTCCGATACCCCATACTCTCTGAGCACTCCCCACAGGACTTCCCGAGGGACACGGTCGAATGCCTTCTCCAAGTCCACAAAACACATGTAGACTGGTTGGGCAAACTCCCATGCACCCTCAAGGACCCTGCCGAGAGTATAGAGCTGGTCCACAATTCCACGACCAGGACGAAAACCACACTGTTCCTCCTGAATCCGAGGTTCGACTATCCGGCGTAGCCTCCTCTCCAGTACACCTGAATAGACCTTACCGGGAAGGCTGAGGAGTGTGATCCCACGATAGTTAGAGCACACCCCCCGGTTCCCCTTCTTAAAGAGAGGAACCACCACCCCGGTCTGCCAATCCAGAGGTACCACCCCCGATGTCCACGCGATGCTGCAGAGTCTTGTCAACCAAGACAGCCCCACAGCATCCAGAGCCTTAAGGAACTCCGGGCGGATCTCATCTACCCCCGGGGCCTTGCCACCGAGGAGCTTTTTAACTACCTCAGCAACCTCAGCCCCATATATATATATATATATATATATATATATATATATATATATATATATATATATATATATATATATATATATATATATATATATATATATATATATATATATATATATATATACTGTATATATAAATGTATATGTCATAGTGAGTAAAAAACAATATTTTGTATTTGCAAAACTTACAAAAACAACTGATTCTAGTAAAACTCACATGGATACAAAATTACAGGCATTTTTAGACATAATGCATGTTTGGTTTTGGAGTTATGTTTGTATAACTTTAATATTTAGTATGACAGTTAGACTGTCATATTAAGTAAAACAACTAACTTGTTTCTTTACAAACCTTACAAAATATTTTTTTCCGGTAAAACTCACAAAGATACATTTCTCCAGGCATTATTAGCCATTTTGCAAGTGTGGTTTAGTAGTTATGTTTTAAAAAAACTGTCAGATTGAATGTGACAGCATACTGTCATAGTGAATAAAACCAATATTTTGTATTTGCAAAACTTACAAAAACAACTGATTCTAGTAAAACTCACATGGATACAATATTACAGAAATTTTTAGACATAATGCATGTTTGGTTTTGGAGTTAAGTTTATATAACTTTTACATTTAGTATGACAGTTTTACTGTCATATTGAGTAAAAAAAAACTAACTTGTGTCTTTACAAACGTTACAAAATATTTTTTTTTTTCAGTAAAACTCACAAAGATACATTTCTCCAGGCATTATTAGCCATTTAGCATGTTTGGTTTAGCAGTTATGTTTAAATAACTGTCATATTGAGTGTGGCAGTTATACTGTCATTATAAGTAAAACCTAATTTTTGTATTTGTAAACCTTACCAAAATATCTGATTCTAGTAAAACTCACATAGATTCAATATTACAGCCATTTTTATACGGATTGCATGTTTGGTTTTGGAGTTATTTTTATATAACTTTCATAATTAGCATGGCAGTTATACCATCATATTGAGTAAAAAAACTAATTTGTGTCTTTACAAACCTTACAAAATATTTTTTACCAGTAAAATTCACAAAGATACATTCCTCCAGGCATTATTAGTCATTTTGCATATGTGTTTTAGGAGTTATGTTTAAATAACTGTCATATTGAATGTGGCAGTTATACTGTCATTATGATTTAAACCTAATTTTTGTATTTGTAAACCTTACCAAAATACCTGATTCTGATAAAACTCACATATATTCATTATTACAGGCATTTTTAGACGGATTGCATGTTTGGTTTTCCGGTTTGGTTTTGGAGTTATGTTTATATAACTTTTATATTTAGTATGACAGTTATACCGTCATATTGAGTAAAAAAAAGTAACTTGTGTCTTTGCAATACTTACAAAAGATCATTATTCTAGTAAAACTAACAAAGATACATTTCTTCAGGTTTATTAGCCATTTTGCATGTGTCGTTTATGAGTTATGTTTAAATAACTGTCATATTGAATGTGGCAGTTATACTGTCATTATGATTTAAACCTAATTTTTGTATTTGTAAACCTTACCAAAATACCTGATTCTGATAAAACTCACATATATTCATTATTACAGGCATTTTTAGACGGATTGCATGTTTGGTTTTCCGGTTTGGTTTTGGAGTTATATTTATATAACTTTTATATTTAGTATGACAGTTATACCGTCATATTGAGTAAAAAAAAGTAACTTGTGTCTTTGCAATACTTACAAAAGATCATTATTCTAGTAAAACTAACAAAGATACATTTCTTCAGGTTTATTAGCCATTTTGCATGTGGCGTTTATGAGTTATGTTTAAATAACTGTCAGATGGAATGTGACAGTATACTGTCATAGTGAGTAAAGCCAATATTTTGTATTTGCAAACCTTACAAAAACAAATGTTTCTAGTAATACTCACATAGATACATCATTGCAGGCATTTTTAGACATAATGCATGTTTGGTTTTGGAGTTATGTTTATATGACTTTGACATTTAGTATTACAGTTATACTTTCTTTTTGAGTTGAAAAAACTAACTTGTGTCTTTACAAACCTTACAAAATATTTTTTTCCCCAGTAAACTCACAAAAATACATTTCTCCAGGCATTATAAACCAATTTGCATGTGTGGATTAGAAGTTATGTTTAAATAACTGTCAGATATAATGTGAGAGTATACTGTCATAGTGAGTAAAACCAGTATTTTGTATTTGAAAAACTTACAAAAACAACGGATTCTAGTAAAACCCACATGGATACAATATTACAGGCATTTTTAGACATAATGCATGTTTGGTTTTGGAGTAATATTTATATAACTTT
Organism: Nerophis lumbriciformis; assembly: GCF_033978685.3. NCBI lineage: Eukaryota > Metazoa > Chordata > Actinopteri > Syngnathiformes > Syngnathidae > Nerophis > Nerophis lumbriciformis. The sequence continues at coordinate 43,695,871 of NC_084551.2, forward strand.
CACATTTAATATGACAGTATAACTGTCATAATGAGTAAAAAAAAAACTATTTTTTCAGGCATTATTAACCATTTTAAATGTGTCGTTTAGGAGTTATGTTTACATAACTGTCATATTGAATGTGGCAGTTATACTGTCATTATGAGTAAAACCTAATTTTTGTATATGTAAACCTTACCAAAATACCTGATTCTGGTTAAACTCACATAGATACAATATCACAGGCCTTTTTAGACATAATGCATGTTTGGTTTTGGAGTTATGTTTATATAACTTTTACATTTAGTATGACAGTTATACCATCATATTGAGTAAAAAAAAACTAACTTGTGTCTTTATAAACCTTACAAATTATTTTTTTCCAGTAAAAGTCACAAAGATTCCTTTCTCTAGGCATTATTTGCCATTGAGCATGTTTGGTTTACTAGTTATGTTTAAATAACTGTCATTTTGAATGTGGCAGTTATACTGTAATTATGAGTAAAACCTAATTTTTGTATTTGTAAACCTTACCAAAATACCTGAATCTGGTAAAACTCACAGAGATTCAATATTACAGGCATTTTTTCGATGGACTGCAAGTTTAGTTTTGGAGTTATGTTTATTTAACTTCCATATTTAGTATGACAGTTATACTGTCATATTGAGTAAAAAAAAAACTAACTTAAGTTTTTACAAACTTAAAAAAATATTTTTTTCCAGTAAAACTCGCAAAGATACATTTCTCCAGGCATTATTAGTCATTTTGTATGTGTGGTTTGGGATTTATGTTTAAATAACTGTCAGATTGAATGTGGCAGTTATACTGTCATAGTGGGTAAAACCAATATATTGTATTTGCAAACCTTACAAAAACAACTGATTCTAGTAAAACTCACATGGATACAATGTTACAGGCATTTTTAGATATAATGCATGTGTGGTTTTGGAGTTAGGTTTATATATTTTTTACATTTAGTATGAGAGTTATACTGTCAAATTGAATTAAAAAAAAAACTAACTGGTGTCTTTACAAACCTTACAAAATATTTGTTTGCAGTAAAACTCACAAAGATACCTTTCTCCAGGCATAATTAGCCATTTAGCATGTTTTGTTGAGGAGTTATGTTTAAATAACCGTCATTTTGAATGTGGCAGTTATACTGTCATTATGAGTGAAACCTAATTTTTGTATTTGTAAACCTTACCAAAATACCTGATTCTGGTAAAACTCACATAGATTCAATATTATAGGCATTTTAGACGGATTGCAAGTTTGGTCATGGAGTTATGTTTTTATAACTTTCATATTTAGTATGACAGTTATACTGTCATATTGAGTAAAAAAAAAAAAACTTGTGTTTTTACAACCCTTACAAAATATTTTTTTTCCAGAAAAATTCACAGAGATGTATTTCTCGAGGCATTATTAGTCATTTTGAATTTGTGGTTTAGGAGTTTTGTTTCAATAACTGTCAGATTTAATGTGACAGTATACTGTCATAGTGAGTAAACCCAATATTTTGTATTTGCAAAACTTAAAAAAACAACTGATTCTAGTAATACTCACATAGATACATCATTGCAGGCATTTTTAGATATAATGCATGTTTGGTTTTGGAGTTATGTTTATATAACTTTGACATTTAGTATTACAGTTATACTTTCTTTTTGAGTTGAAAAAACTAACTTGTGTCTTTACAAACCTTACAAAATATTTTTTTCCCCAGTAAACTCACAAAAATACATTTCTCTAGGCATTATTAACCAATTTGCATGTGTGGTTTAGAAGTTATGTTTAAATAACTGTCTGATTGAATGTGAGAGTATACTGTCATAGTGAGTAAAACCAGTATTTTGTACTTGAAAAACTTACAAAAACAACTGATTCTAGTAAAACTCACATGGATACAATATTACAGGCATTTTTAGACATAATGCATGTTTGGTTTTGGAGTAATATTTATATAACTTTCACATTCAATATGACAGTATAACTGTCATAATGAGTAAAAAAAAACTATTTTTTCAGGCATTATTAACCATTTTGCATGTGTGGTTTAGGAGTTATGTTTACATAACTGTCTTATTGAATGTGGCAGTTATACTGTCATTATGAGTAAAACCTATTTTTTGTATATGTAAACCTTACCAAAATACCTGATTCTGGTTAAACTCACATAGATACAATATAACAGGCATTTTTAGACATAATGCAAGTTTAGTTTTGGAGTTATGTTTATTTAACTTTCATATTTAGTATGACAGTTATACTGTCATATTGAGTAAAAAAAAAACTAACTTGTGTCTTTACAAACCTTCCAAAATATTTTTTTCCAATAAAACTCGCAAAGATATATTTCTCCAGGCATTATTAGTCATTTTGTATGTGTGGTTTGGGAGTTATGTTTAAATAACTGTCAGATTGAATGTGGCAATTATACTGTCATAGTGGGTAAAACCAATATTTTGTATTTGCAAACCTTACAAAAAAAACTGATTCTAGTAAAAATCACATGGATACAATGTTACAGGCATTTTAAGATATAATGCATGTTTGGTTTTGGAGTTAGGTTTATATATTTTTTACATTTAGTATGACAGTTATACTGTCAAATTGAGTAAAAGAAAAACTAACTGGTGTCTTTACAAACCTTCAAAAATATTTGTTTCCAGTAAAACTCACAAAGATACCTTTCTCCAGGCATAATTATTCATTTAGCATGTTTTGTTGAGGAGTTATGTTTAAATAACCGTCATTTTGAATGTGGCAGTTATACTGTCATTATGAGTGAAACCTAATGTTTGTATTTGTAAACCTTAACAAAATACCTGATTCTGGTAAAACTCACATAGATTCACTATTATAGGCATTTTAGACGGATTGCAAGTTTGGTCTTGGAGTTATGTTTTTATAACTTTCATATTTAGTATGACAGTTATACTGTCATATTGAGTAAAAAAAAACTAACTTGTGTTTTTACAAACTTTACAAAATATTTTTTTCCAGAAAAATTCACAGAGATATATTTTTCGAGGCATTATTAGTCCTTTTGAATTTGTGGTTTAGGAGTTATGTTTCAATAACTGTCAGATTGAATGTGACAGTATACTGTCATAGTGAGTAAAACCAATATTTTGTATTTTCAAAACTTACAAAAACAACTGATTCTAGTAATACTCACATAGATACATCATTGCAGGCATTTTCAGACATAATGCATGTTTGGTTTTGGAGTTATGTTTATATAACTTTGACATTTAGTATTACAGTTATACTTTCTTTTTGAGTTGAAAAAACTAACTTATGTCCTTACAAACCTTACAAAATATTTGTTTCCCAGTAAACTCACAAAAATACATTTCTCCAGGCATTATTAACCAATTTGCATGTGTGGTTTAGAAGTTATGTTTAAATAACTGTCAGATATAATGTGAGAGTATACTGTCATAGTGTGTAAAACCAGTATTTTGTATTTGAAAAACTTACAAAAACAACGGATTCTAGTAAAACCCACATGGATACAATATTACAGGCATTTTTAGACATAATGCATGTTTGGTTTTGGAGTAATATTTATATAACTTTCACATTTAATATGACAGTATAACTGTCATAATGAGTAAAAAAAAAAACTATTTTTTCAGGCATTATTAACCATTTTACATGTGTGGTTTAGGAGTTATGTTTACATAACTGTCATATTGAATGTGGCAGTTATACTGTCATTATGAGTAAAACCTCATTTTTGTATATGTAAACCTTACCAAAATACCTGATTCTGGTTAAACTCACATAGATACAATATCACAGGCATTTTTAGACATAATGCAAGTTTGGTTTTGGAGTTATGTTTATACAACTTTTACATTTAGTATGACAGTTATACCATCATATTGAGTAAAAAAAAACTAACTTGTGTCTTTATAAACTTTACAAATTATTTTTTTCCAGTAAAAGTCACAAAGATTCCTTTCTCTAGGCATTATTCGCCATTGAGCATGTTTGGTTTAGGAGTTATGATTAAATAACTGTCATTTTGAACGTGGCAGTTATACTGTCATTATGATTTAAACCTAATTTTTGTATTTGTAAACCTTACCAAAATACCTGATTCTGATAAAACTCACATATATTCATTATTACAGGCATTTTTAGACGGATTGCATGTTTGGTTTTCCGGTTTGGTTTTGGAGTTATGTTTATATAACTTTTATATTTAGTATGACAGTTATACCGTCATATTGAGTAAAAAAAAGTAACTTGTGTCTTTGCAATACTTACAAAAGATCATTATTCTAGTAAAACTAACAAAGATACATTTCTTCAGGTTTATTAGCCATTTTGCATGTGTCGTTTATGAGTTATGTTTAAATAACTGTCATATTGAATGTGGCAGTTATACTGTCATTATGATTTAAACCTAATTTTTGTATTTGTAAACCTTACCAAAATACCTGATTCTGATAAAACTCACATATATTCATTATTACAGGCATTTTTAGACGGATTGCATGTTTGGTTTTCCGGTTTGGTTTTGGAGTTATGTTTATATAACTTTTATATTTAGTATGACAGTTATACCGTCATATTGAGTAAAAAAAAGTAACTTGTGTCTTTGCAATACTTACAAAAGATCATTATTCTAGTAAAACTAACAAAGATACATTTCTTCAGGTTTATTAGCCCTTTTGCATGTGTCGTTTATGAGTTATGTTTAAATAACTGTCAGATGGAATGTGACAGTATACTGTCATAGTGAGTAAAGCCAATATTTTGTATTTGCAAACCTTACAAAAACAAATGTTTCTAGTAATACTCACATAGATACATCATTGCAGGCATTTTTAGACATAATGCATGTTTGGTTTTGGAGTTATGTTTATATGACTTTGACATTTAGTATTACAGTTATACTTTCTTTTTGAGTTGAAAAAACTAACTTGTGTCTTTACAAACCTTACAAAATATTTTTTTCCCCAGTAAACTCACAAAAATACATTTCTCCAGGCATTATAAACCAATTTGCATGTGTGGATTAGAAGTTATGTTTAAATAACTGTCAGATATAATGTGAGAGTATACTGTCATAGTGAGTAAAACCAGTATTTTGTATTTGAAAAACTTACAAAAACAACGGATTCTAGTAAAACCCACATGGATACAATATTACAGGCATTTTTAGACATAATGCATGTTTGGTTTTGGAGTAATATTTATATAACTTTCACATTTAATATGACAGTATAACTGTCATAATGAGTAAAAAAAACCAACTATTTTTTCAGGCATTATTAACCATTTTAAATGTGTCGTTTAGGAGTTATGTTTACATAACTGTCATATTGAATGTGGCAGTTATACTGTCATTATGAGTAAAACCTAATTTTTGTATATGTAAACCTTACCAAAATACCTGATTCTGGTTAAACTCACATAGATACAATATCACAGGCCTTTTTAGACATAATGCATGTTTGGTTTTGGAGTTATGTTTATATAACTTTTACATTTAGTATGACAGTTATACCATCATATTGAGTAAAAAAAAACTAACTTGTGTCTTTATAAACCTTACAAATTATTTTTTTCCTGTAAAAGTCACAAAGATTCCTTTCTCTAGGCATTATTTGCCATTGAGCATGTTTGGTTTAGGAGTTATGTTTAAATAACTGTCATTTTGAACATGGCAGTTATACTGTAATTATGAGTAAAACCTAATTTTTGTATTTGTAAACCTTACCAAAATACCTGAATCTGGTAAAACTCACAGAGATTCAATATTACAGGCATTTTTAGATGGACTGCAAGTTTAGTTTTGGAGTTATGTTTATTTAACTTCCATATTTAGTATGACAGTTATACTGTCATATTGAGTAAAAAAAAAAACTAACTTAAGTTTTTACAAACTTAAAAAAATATTTTTTTCCAGTAAAACTCGCAAAGATACATTTCTCCAGGCATTATTAGTCATTTTGTATGTGTGGTTTGGGATTTATGTTTAAATAACTGTCAGATTGAATGTGGCAGTTATACTGTCATAGTGGGTAAAACCAATATATTGTATTTGCAAACCTTACAAAAACAACTGATTCTAGTAAAACTCACATGGATACAATGTTACAGGCATTTTTAGATATAATGCATGTGTGGTTTTGGAGTTAGGTTTATATATTTTTTACATTTAGTATGAGAGTTATACTGTCAAATTGAATTTAAAAAAAACTAACTGGTGTCTTTAAAAACCTTACAAAATATTTGTTTGAAGTAAAACTCACAAAGATACCTTTCTCCAGGCATAATTAGCCATTTAGCATGTTTTGTTGAGGAGTTATGTTTAAATAACCGTCATTTTGAATGTGGCAGTTATACTGTCATTATGAGTGAAACCTAATTTTTGTATTTGTAAACCTTACCAAAATACCTGATTCTGGTAAAACTCACATAGATTCAATATTATAGGCATTTTAGACGGATTGCAAGTTTGGTCTTGGAGTTATGTTTTTATAACTTTCATATTTAGTATGACAGTTATACTGTCATATTGAGTAAAAAAAAAAAAACTTGTGTTTTTACAACCCTTACAAAATAATTTTTTTCCAGAAAAATTCACAGAGATGTATTTCTCGAGGCATTATTAGTCATTTTGAATTTGTGGTTTAGGAGTTTTGTTTCAATAACTGTCAGATTTAATGTGACAGTATACTGTCATAGTGAGTAAAACCAATATTTTGTATTTTCAAAACTTACAAAAACAACTGATTCTAGTAATACTCACATAGATACATCATTGCAGGCATTTTTAGACATAATGCATGTTTGGTTTTGGAGTTATGTTTATATAACTTTGACATTTAGTATTACAGTTATACTTTCTTTTTGAGTTGAAAAAACTAACTTATGTCCTTACAAACCTTACAAAATATTTGTTTCCCAGTAAACTCACAAAAATACATTTCTCCAGGCATTATTAACCAATTTGCATGTGTGGTTTAGAAGTTATGTTTAAATAACTGTCAGATATAATGTGAGAGTATACTGTCATAGTGTGTAAAACCAGTATTTTGTATTTGAAAAACTTACAAAAACAACGGATTCTAGTAAAACCCACATGGATACAATATTACAGGCATTTTTAGACATAATGCATGTTTGGTTTTGGAGTAATATTTATATAACTTTCACATTTAATATGACAGTATAACTGTCATAATGAGTAAAAAAAAAAACTATTTTTTCAGGCATTATTAACCATTTTACATGTGTGGTTTAGGAGTTATGTTTACATAACTGTCATATTGAATGTGGCAGTTATACTGTCATTATGAGTAAAACCTAATTTTTGTATATGTAAACCTTACCAAAATACCTGATTCTGGTTAAACTCACATAGATACAATATCACAGGCATTTTTAGACATAATGCATGTTTGGTTTTGGAGTTATGTTTATATAACTTTTACATTTAGTATGACAGTTATACCATCATATTGAGTAAAAAAAAACTAACTTGTGTCTTTATAAACCTTACAAATTATTTTTTTCCAGTAAAAGTCACAAAGATTCCTTTCTCTAGGCATTATTCGCCATTGAGCATGTTTGGTTTAGGAGTTATGATTAAATAACTGTCATTTTGAACGTGGCAGTTATACTGTCATTATGATTTAAACCTAATTTTTGTATTTGTAAACCTTACCAAAATACCTGATTCTGATAAAACTCACATATATTCATTATTACAGGCATTTTTAGACGGATTGCATGTTTGGTTTTCCGGTTTGGTTTTGGAGTTATGTTTATATAACTTTTATATTTAGTATGACAGTTATACCGTCATATTGAGTTAAAAAAAGTAACTTGTGTCTTTGCAATACTTACAAAAGATCATTATTCTAGTAAAACTAACAAAGATACATTTCTTCAGGTTTATTAGCCATTTTGCATGTGTCGTTTATGAGTTATGTTTAAATAACTGTCATATTGAATGTGGCAGTTATACTGTCATTATGATTTAAACCTAATTTTTGTATTTGTAAACCTTACCAAAATACCTGATTCTGATAAAACTCACATATATTCATTATTACAGGCATTTTTAGACGGATTGCATGTTTGGTTTTCCGGTTTGGTTTTGGAGTTATGTTTATATAACTTTTATATTTAGTATGACAGTTATACCGTCATATTGAGTAAAAAAAAGTAACTTGTGTCTTTGCAATACTTACAAAAGATCATTATTCTAGTAAAACTAACAAAGATACATTTCTTCAGGTTTATTAGCCATTTTGCATGTGTCGTTTATGAGTTATGTTTAAATAACTGTCAGATGGAATGTGACAGTATACTGTCATAGTGAGTAAAGCCAATATTTTGTATTTGCAAACCTTACAAAAACAAATGTTTCTAGTAATACTCACATAGATACATCATTGCAGGCATTTTTAGACATAATGCATGTTTGGTTTTGGAGTTATGTTTATATGACTTTGACATTTAGTATTACAGTTATACTTTCTTTTTGAATTGAAAAAACTAACTTGTGTCTTTACAAACCTTACAAAATATTTTTTTCCCCAGTAAACTCACAAAAATACATTTCTCCAGGCATTATAAACCAATTTGCATGTGTGGATTAGAAGTTATGTTTAAATAACTGTCAGATATAATGTGAGAGTATACTGTCATAGTGAGTAAAACCAGTATTTTGTATTTGAAAAACTTACAAAAACAACGGATTCTAGTAAAACCCACATGGATACAATATTACAGGCATTTTTAGACATAGTGCATGTTTGGTTTTGGAGTAATATTTATATAACTTTCACATTTAATATGACAGTATAACTGTCATAATGAGTAAAAAAACCAAACTATTTTTTCAGGCATTATTAACCATTTTAAATGTGTCGTTTAGGAGTTATGTTTACATAACTGTCATATTGAATGTGGCAGTTATACTGTCATTATGAGTAAAACCTAATTTTTGTATATGTAAACCTTACCAAAATACCTGATTCTGGTTAAACTCACATAGATACAATATCACAGGCCTTTTTAGACATAATGCATGTTTGGTTTTGGAGTTATGTTTATATAACTTTTACATTTAGTATGACAGTTATACCATCATATTGAGTAAAAAAAAAACTAACTTGTGTCTTTATAAACCTTACAAATTATTTTTTTCCAGTAAAAGTCACAAAGATTCCTTTCTCTAGGCATTATTTGCCATTGAGCATGTTTGGTTTAGGAGTTATGTTTAAATAACTGTCATTTTGAACATGGCAGTTATACTGTAATTATGAGTAAAACCTAATTTTTGTATTTGTAAACCTTACCAAAATACCTGAATCAGGTAAAACTCACAGAGATTCAATATTACAGGCATTTTTAGATGGACTGCAAGTTTAGTTTTGGAGTTATGTTTATTTAACTTCCATATTTAGTATGACAGTTATACTGTCATATTGAGTAAAAAAAAAAACTAACTTAAGTTTTTACAAACTTAAAAAAATATTTTTTTCCAGTAAAACTCGCAAAGATACATTTCTCCAGGCATTATTAGTCATTTTGTATGTGTGGTTTGGGATTTATGTTTAAATAACTGTCAGATTGAATGTGGCAGTTATACTGTCATAGTGGGTAAAACCAATATATTGTATTTGCAAACCTTACAAAAACAACTGATTCTAGTAAAACTCACATGGATACAATGTTACAGGCATTTTTAGATATAATGCATGTGTGGTTTTGGAGTTAGGTTTATATATTTTTTACATTTAGTATGAGAGTTATACTGTCAAATTGAATTAAAAAAAAACTAACTGGTGTCTTTACAAACCTTACAAAATATTTGTTTGCAGTAAAACTCACAAAGATACCTTTCTCCAGGCATAATTAGCCATTTAGCATGTTTTGTTGAGGAGTTATGTTTAAATAACCGTCATTTTGAATGTGGCAGTTATACTGTCATTATGAGTGAAACCTAATTTTTGTATTTGTAAACCTTACCAAAATACCTGATTCTGGTAAAACTCACATAGATTCAATATTATAGGCATTTTAGACGGATTGCAAGTTTGGTCTTGGAGTTATGTTTTTATAACTTTCATATTTAGTATGACAGTTATACTGTCATATTGAGTAAAAAAAAAAAAACTTGTGTTTTTACAACCCTTACAAAATGTTTTTTTTCCAGAAAAATTCACAGAGATGTATTTCTCGAGGCATTATTAGTCATTTTGAATTTGTGGTTTAGGAGTTTTGTTTCAATAACTGTCAGATTTAATGTGACAGTATACTGTCATAGTGAGTAAACCCAATATTTTGTATTTGCAAAACTTAAAAAAACAACTGATTCTAGTAATACTCACATAGATACATCATTGCAGGCATTTTTAGATATAATGCATGTTTGGTTTTGGAGTTATGTTTATATAACTTTGACATTTAGTATTACAGTTATACTTTCTTTTTGAGTTGAAAAAACTAACTTGTGTCTTTACAAACCTTACAAAATATTTTTTTCCCCAGTAAACTCACAAAAATACATTTCTCCAGGCATTATTAACCAATTTGCATGTGTGGTTTAGAAGTTATGTTTAAATAACTGTCTGATTGAATGTGAGAGTATACTGTCATAGTGAGTAAAACCAGTATTTTGTACTTGAAAAACTTACAAAAACAACTGATTCTAGTAAAACTCACATGGATACAATATTACAGGCATTTTTAGACATAATGCATGTTTGGTTTTGGAGTAATATTTGTATAACTTTCACATTCAATATGACAGCATAACTGTCATAATGAGTAAAAAAAAAACTATTTTTTTCAGGCATTATTAACCATTTTGCATGTGTGGTTTAGGAGTTATGTTTACATAACTGTCTTATTGAATGTGGCAGTTATACTGTCATTATGAGTAAAACCTATTTTTTGTATATGTAAACCTTACCAAAATACCTGATTCTGGTTAAACTCACATAGATACAATATAACAGGCATTTTTAGACATAATGCAAGTTTAGTTTTGGAGTTATGTTTATTTAACTTTCATATTTAGTATGACAGTTATACTGTCATATTGAGTAAAAAAAAAACTAACTTGTGTCTTTACAAACCTTCCAAAATATTTTTTTCCAATAAAACTCGCAAAGATATATTTCTCCAGGCATTGTTAGTCATTTTGTATGTGTGGTTTGGGAGTTATGTTTAAATAACTGTCAGATTGAATGTGGCAATTATACTGTCATAGTGAGTAAAACCAATATTTTGTATTTGCAAACCTTACAAAAAAAACTGATTCTAGTAAAAATCACATGGATACAATGTTACAGGCATTTTAAGATATAATGCATGTTTGGTTTTGGACTTAGGTTTATATATTTTTTACATTTAGTATGACAGTTATACTGTCAAATTGAGTAAAAGAAAAACTAACTGGTGTCTTTGCAAACCTTCCAAAATATTTGTTTCCAGTAAAACTCACAAAGATACCTTTCTCCAGGCATAATTATTCATTTAGCATGTTTTGTTGAGGAGTTATGTTTAAATAACCGTCATTTTGAATGTGGCAGTTATACTGTCATTATGAGTGAAACCTAATGTTTGTATTTGTAAACCTTAACAAAATACCTGATTCTGGTAAAACTCACATAGATTCACTATTATAGGCATTTTAGACGGATTGCAAGTTTGGTCTTGGAGTTATGTTTTTATAACTTTCATATTTAGTATGACAGTTATACTGTCATATTGAGTAAAAAAAAACTAACTTGTGTTTTTACAAACTTTACAAAATATTTTTTTCCAGAAAAATTCACAGAGATATATTTTTCGAGGCATTATTAGTCCTTTTGAATTTGTGGTTTAGGAGTTATGTTTCAATAACTGTCAGATTGAATGTGACAGTATACTGTCATAGTGAGTAAAACCAATATTTTGTATTTTCAAAACTTACAAAAACAACTGATTCTAGTAATACTCACATAGATACATCATTGCAGGCATTTTTAGACATAATGCATGTTTGGTTTTGGAGTTATGTTTATATAACTTTGACATTTAGTATTACAGTTATACTTTCTTTTTGAGTTGAAAAAACTAACTTATGTCCTTACAAACCTTACAAATAATTTGTTTCCCAGTAAACTCACAAAAATACATTTCTCCAGGCATTATTAACCAATTTGCATGTGTGGTTTAGAAGTTATGTTTAAATAACTGTCAGATATAATGTGAGAGTATACTGTCATAGTGTGTAAAACCAGTATTTTGTATTTGAAAAACTTACAAAAACAACGGATTCTAGTAAAACCCACATGGATACAATATTACAGGCATTTTTAAACATAATGCATGTTTGGTTTTGGAGTAATATTTATATAACTTTCACATTTAATATGACAGTATAACTGTCATAATGAGTAAAAAAAAAACCTATTTTTTCAGGCATTATTAACCATTTTACATGTGTGGTTTAGGAGTTATGTTTACATAACTGTCATATTGAATGTGGCAGTTATACTGTCATTATGAGTAAAACCTAATTTTTGTATATGTAAACCTTACCAAAATACCTGATTCTGGTTAAACTCACATAGATACAATATCACAGGCATTTTTAGACATAATGCATGTTTGGTTTTGGAGTTATGTTTATATACCTTTTACATTTAGTATGACAGTTATACCATCATATTGAGTAAAAAAAAAAACTAACTTGTGTCTTTATAAACCTTACAAATTATTTTTTTCCAGTAAAAGTCACAAAGATTCCTTTCTCTAGGCATTATTCGCCATTGAGCATGTTTGGTTTAGGAGTTATGATTAAATAACTGTCATTTTGAACGTGGCAGTTATACTGTAATTATGAGTAAAACCTAATTTTTGTATTTGTAAACCTTACCAAAATACCTGAATCTGGTAAAACTCACAGAGATTCAATATTACAGGCATTTTTAGATGGACTGCAAGTTTAGTTTTGGAGTTATGTTTATATAACTTCCATATTTAGTATGACAGTTATACTGTCATATTGAGTAAAAAAAAAACTAACTTGTGTTTTTACAAACATAAAAAAATATTTTTTTCCAGTAAAACTCGCAAAGATACATTTCTCCAGGCATTATTAGTCATTTTGTATGTGTGGTTTGGGATTTATGTTTAAATAACTGTCAGATTGAATGTGGCAATTATACTGTCATAGTGGGTAAAACCAATATTTTGTATTTGCAAACCTTACAAAAACAACTGATTCTAGTAAAACTCACATGGATACAATATTACAGGCATTTTTAGACATAATGCATGTTTGGTTTTGGAATAATATTTATATAACTTTCACATTTAGTATGACAGTATAACTGTCATAATGAGTTAAAAAAAACTATTTTTTCAGGCATTATTAACCATTTTGCATGTGTGGTTTAGGAGTTATGTTTACACAACTGTCTTATTGAATGTGGCAGTTATACTGTCATTATGAGTAAAACCTATTTTTTGTATATGTAAACCTTACCAAAATACCTGATTCTGGTTAAACTCACATAGATACAATATAACAGGCATTTTTAGACATAATGCAAGTTTAGTTTTGGAGTTATGTTTATTTAACTTTCATATTTAGTATGACAGTTATACTGTCATATTGAGTAAATAAAAAACTAACTTGTGTTTTTACAAACATAAAAAAATATTTTTTTCCCGTAAAACTCGCAAAGATATATTTCTCCAGGCATTATTAGTCATTTTGTATGTGTGGTTTGGGAGTTATGTTTAAATAACTGTCAGATTGAATGTGGCAATTATACTGTGTTAGTGGGTAAAACCAATATTTTGTATTTGCAAACCTTACAAAAACAACTGATTCTAGTAAAACTCACATGGATACAATGTTACAGGCATTTTAAGATATAATGCATGTTTGGTTTTGGAGTTAGGTTTATATATTTTTTACATTTAGTATGACAGTTATACTGTCAAATTGAGTAAAAGAAAAACTAACTGGTGTCTTTACAAACCTTCCAAAATATTTTTTTCCAGTAAAACTCACAAAGATACCTTTCTCCAGGCATAATTATTCATTTAGCATGTTTTGTTGAGGAGTTATGTTTAAATAACCGTCATTTTGAATGTGGCAGTTATACTGTCATTATGAGTGAAACCTATTTTTTGTATTTGTAAACCTTACCAAAATACCTGATTCTGGTAAAACTCACATAGATTCACTATTATAGGCATTTTAGACGGATTGCAAGTTTGGTCTTGGAGTTATGTTTTTATAACTTTCATATTTAGTATGACAGTTATACTGTCATATTGAGTAAAAAAAAACTAACTTGTGTTTTTACAAACTTTACAAAATATTTTTTTCCAGAAAAATTCACAGAGATATATTTTTCGAGGCATTATTAGTCATTTTGAATTCGTGGTTTAGGAGTTATGTTTCAATAACTGTCAGATTGAATGTGACAGTATACTGTCATAGTGAGTAAAACCAATATTTTGTATTTTCAAAACTTACAAAAACAACTGATTCTAGTAATACTCACATAGATACATCATTGCAGGCATTTTTAGACATAATGCATGTTTGGTTTTGGAGTTATGTTTATATAACTTTGACATTTAGTATTACAGTTATACTTTCTTTTTGAGTTGAAAAAACTAACTTATGTCTTTACAAATCTTACGAAATATGTTTTTCCCAGTAAACTCACAAAAATACATTACTCCAGGCATTATTAACCAATTTGCATGTGTGGTTTAGAAGTTATGTTTAAATAACTGTCAGATTGAATGTGAGAGTATACTGTCATAGTGAGTAAAACCAGTATTTTGTATTTGAAAAACTTACAAAAACAACTGATTCTAGTAAATTTCACATGGATACAATACTACAGGCATTTTTAGACATAATGCATGTTTTGGAGTAATATTTATATAACTTTCACATTTAATATGACAGTATAACTGTCATAATGAGTAAAAAAAAAAACTATTTTTTCAGGCATTATTAACCATTTTGCATGTGTGGTTTAGTAGTTATGTTTACATAACTGTCATATTATGTATCCCCACCTTCTACCATCTTAGTCACGTCCGTTGTGTCCTTTGGCAAGACACTTCACCCCTTGCTCTGATGGCTGCTTGTTAGCGCCTTGCATGGCAGCTCCCGCCATCAGTGTGTGAATGTGTGTGTGAATGGATGAATGTGGAAATAGTGTCAAAGCGCTTTGAGTACCTTGAAAGTAGAAAAGCGCTATACAAGTATAACCCATTTATCATTTATTTATATTGAATGTGGCAGTTATACTGTCATTATGAGTAAAACCTAATTTTTGTATTTGTAAACCTTACCAAAATACCTGATTCTGGTCAAACTCACATAGATTTAATATTACAGGCATTTTTAGACATAATGCATGTTTGGTTTCGGAGTTATGTTTATATAACTGTCATTTTGAATTTGGCAGGTATACTGTCATTATGAGTAAGAAAAACTAACTTGTGTCTTTACAAACCTTACAAAATATTTTTTCCAGTAAAATTCACAAAGATACATTCCTCTAGGCATTATTAGCCATTTTGTCAGATTGATTGTGACGGTATACTGACATTATGAGTAAAACTAATATTTTGTATTTGTAAACCTTACAAAAAACAACTGATTCTATAGTAAAACTCACGTGGATACAAAATTATAGGCATTTTTAGACATAATGCATGTTTGGTTTTGGAGTTATGTTAAAATAATTGTCATATTGAACGTGGCAGTTATACTGTCATTATGAGTAAAACCTAATTTTTGTATTTTTCAACCTTACCAAAATACCTGATTCTGTTAAAACTTACATAGATACAATATTACAGGCATTTTTAGACATAATGCATTTTGGTTTTGGAGTTATGTTTATATAACTTTCATATTTAGTATGACAGCTATACCACCATATTAAATTTAAAAAAACTAACTTGTGTCTTTATAAACCTTACAAATTATTATTTTCCAGTAAAACTCACAAAGATACATTTCTCCAGGTACACAGTAAAATCCCCAGTGTTAAATATGCAGTGTTAACATGAATTACATCTATTAGAGTTATTACAACAACAGCTGGAGTAAAACGCCCCCCAGTGTTGGTGTTGATTTCCATCGTTAAACGAGACAGTGTTAGAGGTACTCTGATTAGCCCCGCCCTCCAGCCACTCCTCGTGTCCACACCCTGAAGAATTTTCTGGACGCCATATTCTGAATGTTTAAGGACTGTGGTAAATTGCTTCTCCTCTCTTACTAAATCAATTATTTGTCATTTGTAGCATCATGTCAGAATTTACTTTATATTGTTGCTCAATATGTAATTAAGTTATTTGTGTACGGTTTTGTATCTAATAAATATGGTATCCTAAAAGGGCTAATGTCACCCAGTGAATGTTAGCTTAAATGTTAGGCACCTCAAAATGGCTAATAATGCCTGGAAAAATGTATCTTTGTGAGTTTTCCTGGAAAACATTTTTTTTTATAAGGTTTGTAAAGAAACAAGTTAGTTTTTTCACTTAATATGACAGTATAACTGTCATACTAAATATGAAAGTTAAATAAACATAACTCCAAAACCAAACTTGCAATACGTCTAAAAATGCCTGTAATATTGAATCTATGTGAGTTTTACCAGAATCAGGTATTTTGGTAAGGTTTACAAATACAAAAATTATGTTTTACTCATAATGACAGTATAACTGCGATATTCAAAATAACAGTTATTTAAACATAACTCCTAAACCAAACAAGCTAAATGGCTAATAATGCCTGGAGAAATGTATCTTTGTGAGTTTTACTAGAAAAAAATATTTGTAAGGTTTGTAAAGAAAAACGTTTTTTTTTTTTTACTCAATGTGATGGTATAACTGTCAAACTAAATATAAAAGTAATATACCGTATTTTCCGCACCATAAGCCGCCCTGGGTTATAAGCCGCGCCTTCAATGAACGGCATATTTCAAAACTTTGTCCACCTATAAGCCGCCCCGTGTTATAAGCCGCATCTAACTGCGCTAAAGGGAATGTCAAAAAAACAGTCAGATAGGTCAGTCAAACTTTAATAATATATTAAAAACCAGCGTTCTAACAACTCTGTTCACTCCCAAAATGTACGGTAATGTGCAAATGTGCAATCAATAAGCATCAATAACTTAATGTTGCTCGAACGTTAATGTCACAACACACAAAATAAACCTAACGCTCACTTTCTGAAGTTATTCTTCATTCATAAATCCCTCGAATTCTTCTCCTTTGGTGTCTGAATTAAAAAGTTGGGCGAATTCGGGATCCAAAATGGCCGGCTCCGTCTCGTCGCAGTTCTGTGAATCCTGCCTTCCGGAAAGCTCGGACCACAGTTGTGACCGAAATATCCGCCCAGGCATTTACGATCCACTGGCAGATGTTGGCGTATGTCGTCCGGCGCCGTCTCCCTGTCTTAGTGAAGGTGTGTTCCCCTTCGGTCATCCATTGTTCCCACGCCGTTCGCAGTCGTGCTTTAAATGCCCTGTTGACACCAATATCGAGCGGTTGGAGTTCTTTGGTTAAATATTGCCTTAAGTTTAAATTCTGCGTTATACGCGTGTCGCTTAGTAGGAGCCATTTTGTGGTCTTTACAGATGTAAACACACAAATGAAATGAAACGCAATATCCGGGGGCTTCTTCTTCTATGGGGGCGGGTGGTTGCTTACAGTAGAAGAAGAAGCGCTTCCTCTTCTATGGGGGCGGGTGCTTACCTTGGCGGTTGCTTACCATAGAAGAAGAAGCGCTTCCTCTTCTACGGGGAAAAAAGATGGCGGCTGTTTACCGTAGTTAAGAGACCGAAACTTTATGAAAATAAATATTTATATTAATCCATATATAAGGCGCACCGGGTTATAAGCCGCACTGTCAGCTTTTGTGAAAATTTGTGGTTTTTAGGTGCGGCTTATAGTGCGGAAAATACGGAACATAATTCGAAAACCAAACTCCTAAACCAAACTTGCAATCCGTCTTAAACTACCTGTAATATTGAATCTATATGAGTTTTACCAGAATCAGGTATTTTGATAAGGTTTACAAATACAGAACTTGGGTTTTACTCATAATGACAGTATAACTGCATTATTTGATATGACAGTTATTTAAACATAACTCCTAAACCATCCATCCATCCATCCATCCATCTTCTTCCGCTTATCCGAGGTCGGGTCGCGGGGGCAGCAGCCTAAGCAGGGAAGCCCAGACTTCCCTCTCCCCAGCCACTTCGTCCAGCTCTTCCTGTGGGACCCCGAGGCGTTCCCAGGCCAGCCGGGAGACATAGTCTTCCCAACGTGTCCTGGGTCTTCCCCGCGGCCTCCATCCTGACCAGATGCCCGAACCACCTCATCTGGCTCCTCTCGATGTGGAGGAGCAGCGGCTTTACTTTGAGCTCCTCCCGGATGACAGAGCTTCTCACCCTATCTCTAAGGGAGAGCCCCGCCACCCGGCGGAGGAAACTCATTTCGGCCGCTTGTACCCGTGATCTTGTCATTTCGGTCACAACCCAAAGCTCATGACCATAGGTGAGGATGGGAACGTAGATCGACCGGTAAATTGAGAGCTTTGCCTTCCGGCTCAGCTCCTTCTTCACCACAACGGATCGATACAGCGTCCGCATTACTGAAGACGCCGCACCGATCCGCCTGTCGATCTCACGATCCACTCTTCCCTCACTCGTGAACAAGACTCCGAGGTACTTGAACTCCTCCACTTGGGGCCAGATCTCCTCCCCAACCCGGAGATGGCACTCCACCCTTTTCCGGGCGAGAACCATGGACTCGGACTTGGAGGTGCTGATTCTCATCCCAGTCGCCTCACACTCGGCTGCGAACCGATCCAGTGAGAGCTGAAGATCCTGGCCAGATGAAGCCATCAGGACCACATCATCTGCAAAAAGCAGAGACCTAATCCTGCAGCCACCAAACCAGATCCCCTCAACGCCTTGACTGTGCCTAGGAATTCTGTCCATAAAAGTTATGAACAGAATCGGTGACAAAGGGCAGCCTTGGCGGAGTCCAACCCTCACTGGAAACGTGTCCGACTTACTGCCGGCAATGCGGACCAAGCTCTGGCACTGAGCATACAGGGAGCGGACTGCCACAATCAGACAGTCCGATACCCCATACTCTCTGAGCACTCCCCACAGGACTTCCCGAGGGACACGGTCGAATGCCTTCTCCAAGTCCACAAAACACATGTAGACTGGTTGGGCAAACTCCCATGCACCCTCAAAGACCCTGCCGAGAGTATAGAGCTGGTCCACAGTTCCACAACCAGGACGAAAACCACACTGTTCCTCCTAAATCCGAGGTTCGACTATCCGGCGTAGCCTCCTCTCCAGTACACCTGAATAGACCTTACCGGGGGCTGAGGAGTGTGATCCCACGATAGTTAGAACACACCCTCCGGTACCCCTTCTTAAAGAGAGGAACCACCACCCCGGTCTGCCAATCCAGAGGTACCGCCCCCGATGTCCACGCGATGCTGCAGAGTCTTGTCAACCAAGACAACCCCACAGCATCCAGAGCCTTAAGGAACTCCGGGCGGATCTCATCTACCCCTGGGGCCTTGCCACCGAGGAGCTTTTTAACTACATCAGCAACCTCAGCCCCAGAAATAGGAGAGCCCACCACAGACTCCCCAGGCACTGCTTCCTCATAGGAAGACGTGTTGGTGGGATTGAGGAGGTCTTCGAAGTATTCCCTCCACCGATCCACAACATCTGCAGTCGAGGTCAGCAGAACACCATCCTCACCATACACGGTGTTGATAGTGCACTGCTTCCCCTTCCTGAGGCGGCGGATGGGGGTCCAGAATTGCTTCGAAGCCGTCCGGAAGTCGTTTTCCATGGTTTCCCCGAACTCCTCCCATGTCCGAGTTTTTGCCTCTGTGAGCAAACCACAGTCAGGACCCGTTCCCCCACCCGAAGGCGGAGGGAAGCTACCCTCTCGTCCACCGGGTTGAACTCCAACGTACAGGCTCTGAGCCGGGGGGAAACAAGAATTGCCACCCCAGCCCGTCGCCTCTCACTGCCGGCAACGCCAGAGTGGAAGAGAGTCCATCCCCTCTCGAGAGAACTGGTTCCAGAGCCCTTGCTGTGCGTCGAAATGAGTCCGACTATATCTAGCCGGAACTTCTCCACCTCGCGCACTAGCTCAGGCTCCTTCCCCCCCAGCGAGGTGACGTTCCACGTCCCAAGAGCTAGCTTCTGTAGCCGAGGATCGGACCGCCAAGTGCCCTGCCTTCGGCTGCCGCCCAGCTCACATCGCACCCGACCTCTATGACCCCTGCTATGGGTGGTGAGCCCATTGGAGGGGGGACCCACGTTGCCTCTTCGGGCTGTGCTCTTCGGGGACAGGCGCTCGCCATCGTGCCCCACCTCCGGGCCTGGCTCCAGAGGGGGGTCCCGGTGACCCGCGTCCGGGCGAGGGAAATCTGGGTCCTTGGTTTTTATATTTCATGGAGGTCTTCGAGCTGCTCTTTGTCTGATCCCTCACCTAGGACCAGTTTGTCTTGGGAGACCCTACCAGAGGGCATAAAGCCCCCGGACAACATAGCTCCTAGGATCATTGGGACACGCAAACTCCTCTACCACGTTAAGGTGGCAGCTCAGAGAGCCAAACCAAACATGATAAATGGCTAATAATGCCTGGAAAAATGTATACAAACATAAGTCCAAAACCAAACATGCATTATGTCTAAAAATGCCTTTAGTATTGTATCTATGTGAGTTTTACCAGAATCAGGTATTTTGGTAAGGTTTACATATACACAAATATGGTTTTACTCATAATGACAGTAAAACTGCCACATTTAATATGACAGTTATGTAAACATAACTCCTATACCACACATGCAAAATGGTTAATAATGCCTGGAGAAATGTATCTTTGTGATTTTTACTAGAAAAAAATATTTTGTAAGGTTTGTAAAGACAAAAGTTAGTTTTTTTTTATTCAATATGATGGTATAACTGTCATACTAAATATGAAAGTTATATAAACATAATTCCAAAAACAAACTCCTAAACCAAACTTGCAATCTGTCTTAAACTGCCTGTAATATTGAATCTATGTGGGTTTTACCAGAATCAGGTATTTTGGTAAGGTTTACAAATACAAAACCTGGGTTTTACTCATAATGACAGTATAACTGCAACATTTGATATGACAGTTATTTAAACATAACTCCTAATCCAAACATGATAAATGGCTAATAATGCCTGGAGAAATGTATCATTGTGAGTTTTACTGGAAACAAATAATTTGTAAGGTTTATAAAGACACAAGTTAGTTTTTTTTATTTAATATGATGGTATAACTGTCATACTAAATATGAAAGTTATATAAACATAACTCCAAAACCAAACATGCATTATGCCTAAAAATGCCTGTAATATTGTATCTATGTGACTTTTACCAGAATCAGGTATTTTGGTAAGGTTGAAAAATACAAAAATTAGGTTTTACTCATAATGACAGTATAACTGCCACATTGACTGCCACCAAACATGCATTATGTCTAAAAATGCTTATAATTTTGTATCCATGTGAGTTTTACTAGAATCAGTTGTTTTTGTAAGGTTTACAAATACAAAATATTAGTTTTACTCATAATGACAGTATGCTGTCACAATTAATCTGATAAAAAATGGCTAATAATGCCTTGAGGAATGTATCTTTGTGAGTTTTACTGGAAAAAATATTTTGTAAGGTTTGTAAAGACACAAGTTAGTTGTTTTTTTTACACAATTTAACAGTATAGCTGTCATACTATATATGAAAGTTATATAAACATAATTCCAAAACCAAATATGCAATCTGTCTAAAAATGCCTGTAATATTGAATATGTGTGAGTTTTATCAGAATCAGGTATTTTGGTAAGGTTTACGAATACAAAAATTAGGTTTTACTCATAGTGACAGTATAACTGCCACACTCAATATGACAGTTAATTAAAAATATCTCCTAAAACACAAATGCAAAATGACTACTAATGCCTAGAGAAATGTATATTTGTGAATTTTACTGGAAAACAATATTTTGTTTGTAAAGATACAAATTAGTTTTTTTTTACTCAATATGTTGGTATAACTGTCATACTAAATATGAAAGTTATATAAACATAACTCCAAAACCAAACATGTTTTATGTCTAAAAAATTTCTGTAATATTGTATCGATGTGGGTTTTACCAGAATAAGGTATTTTGGTAGGTTTACAAATACAAAAAATAGGTTTTACTCATAAGGACAGTATACTGTCACATGCAATCTGACAGTTATTTAAACATTACTCCTAAACCAAACATGATAAATAGCTAATAAAGCCTGGAAAAATGTATATAAACATAACTCCAAAACCAAACATGCATTATGTCTAAAAATGCCTGCAATATTGTATCCATGTGATTTTTACCAGAATCAGTTATTTTTGGTAAGGTTTACAAATACAAAAATTAGGTTTTACTCACTGTAGCAGTCCTAAGCGGCCTACAAGCTACGGTGTACCGGTTGAGACGCATAATAGATTTAGCTCTTTAGCTAGTCCTACACCCCAGTCTACCGGGCACCACACCTTAGTCATAGGGGACTCCATCACCCGAAACATAAAGCTTAGCAAACCAGCCACAATTAAGTGCATCCCGGGGGCCCGAGCACCTGACATAGAGGCTAATCTTAGGGAGCTAACTCGCAACAGGCCTAGTAAACACGTACGACAGGCTAATCGCACCACTAGTTATGCGAATATAGTTGTACACGTTGGCTCCAATGACACTAGAATGAGACAGTCAGAGATTACAAAGAGAAACATAGCCAGGACTTGTGATCTTGCTAGAAAGATGTCCAGGCATCGAGTAATTGTCTCTGGCCCCCTGCCTGCGAGAGGCAATGATGAGAGATATAGCAGATTAGTCTCGCTTAACAAGTGGCTGGCTAGCTTCTGTAGACAACAGGGACTAACGTTTATTGATAATTGGCCCTCTTTCTGGGGCAAACCAGGCTTGCTGATGAGGGACGGCCTTCACCCTAACCAGGAAGGCGCCATCATCCTGTCTAAGAATATAGATTACTGTTTAAGTCACATTTGACTAACTACACTAGAGCAAGCCCGGTCACAGGCAATTACAGAGCCTGCTAGTCCGGGTGAGGAGTCAGTTAAGCTAGAACTAGCCAGCACCAGGCTGGATAATTCCTGTACGCATAGCAATTTTCTTAGAATAACACACAACTCACATAATGTGTTTTCTGTTGTGAATGTGTCCGGGGTAGATATGCATTCTACTGAGGTGGCAAATCATGATGCGTTCAGTCGATCGCAGCATCAAGCAAACAATCTGAAAATTCCCGTCGTATCAATTCCTAGATATGGTCGAAATTATTTAAAGTGCACTACGTATAATAAACGCAACATTATTAATATTTCTACTACGGATAATTTAAACAAAAACTCGTCAAAACAGCCCAATACTTATAATATGGGCTTTTTAAACATAAGATCATTGTCTCCCAAAATGTTATTAGTTAATGAGGTCATTAGAGACAACAATCTTAACGTCATTGGTCTTAGCGAAACCTGGCTCAAACCAGACGAATTTTTTGCGCTAAATGAGGCATCTCCTCCTAACTATACGAATGCGCATATTGCCCGTCCCCTTAAAAGGGGTGGGGGGGTCGCACTAATATACAATGAAAACTTTAACCTTACCCCTAACCTAAATAATAAATACAAATCGTTTGAGGTGCTTACTATGAGGTCTGTCGCACCGCTGCCTCTCGATATGGCTGTTATCTACCGCCCCCCAGGGCCCTACTCGGACTTTATTAATGAATTCTCAGAGTTCGTTGCTGATCTAGTGACGCACGCAGACAATATAATCATAATGGGGGACTTTAATATCCATATGAATACCCCATCGGACCCTCAGTGCGTGGCGCTCCAGACTATAATTGATAGCTGTGGTCTTACACAAATAATAAATGAACCTACGCATCGCAACGGCAATACGATAGATCTAGTGCTGGTCAGGGGTGTCACCACCTCCAAAGTTATGGTACTCCCGTATACTAAAGTAATGTCCGATCATTACCTTATAAAATTCGAAGTTCTGACTCATTGTCAACAAACTAATAATAATAATAACTGCTATAGCAGCCGCAACATTAATGCCGCCACAACGATGACTCTTGCTGACCTACTGCCTTCGGTAATGGCACCATTCCCAAATTATGTCGGCTCTATTGATAACCTCACTAACAACTTTGACAATGCCCTGCGCAAAACCATTGATAGTATAGCACCGCTAAAACAAAAAAGGGCCCCTAAAAGGCGCACCCCATGGTTTACAGAGGAAACCAGAGCTCATAAATTATCATGTAGAAAGTTGGAACGCAAATGGCGCGCGACCAAGCTTGAGGTTTTCCATCAAGCATGGAGTGATAGTTTAATATCGTATAAACGCATGCTTACCTTAGCTAAAGCTAAATATTACTCAAATCTCATCCGCCTCAACAAAAACGACCCAAAATTTTTGTTTAGTACAGTAACATCGCTAACCCAACAAGGGACTCCTCCCAATAGCTCCACCCACTCGGCAGATGACTTTATGAATTTCTTTAATAAGAAAATTGAACTCATTAGAAAGGAGATTAAAGACAACGCATCCCAGCTACAACTGGGTTCTATGAACACAGATACAACTATATCTACGACGGATACTGCAATACAAAATAGTCTCTCTCTTTTTGATGAAATAACATTAGAGGAACTATTACAGCGTGTAAGTGGGATAAAACAAACAACATGTTTACTTGACCCACTTCCTGGGAAACTTATCAAGGAGCTTTTTGTATTATTAGGTCCATCAGTGCTAAATATTATAAACTTATCACTTTCCTCTGGCACTGTTCCCCTAGCATTCAAGAAAGCGGTTATTCATCCTCTGCTCAAAAGACCTAACCTTGATCCTGACCTCATGGTAAACTACCGACCGGTGTCCCACCTTCCCTTTATTTCGAAAATCCTCGAAAAAATTGTCGCACAGCAGCTAAATGAACACTTAGTGTCTAACAATCTCTGTGAACCTTTTCAATCCGGTTTCAGGGCAAATCACTCTACGGAGACAGCCCTCGCAAAAATGACTAATGATCTACTGCTAACGATGGATTCTGATGCGTCATCTATGTTGCTGCTTCTTGATCTTAGCGCTGCTTTCGATACCGTCGATCATAATATTTTATTAGAGCGTATCAAAACACGTATTGGTATGTCAGACTTAGCTTTGTCGTGGTTTAACTCTTATCTTACTGACAGGATGCAATGCATCTCCCATAATAATGTGACCTCGGACTATGTTAAGGTAACGTGCGGAGTTCCTCAGGGTTCGGTTCTTGGCCCTGCACTCTTTAGTATTTACATGCTGCCGCTAGGCGACATCATACGCAAATACGGTGTTAGCTTTCATTGCTATGCTGATGACACCCAACTCTACATGCCCCTAAAGCTGACCAACACGCCGGATTGTAGTCAGCTGGAGGCGTGTCTTAATGAAATTAAACAATGGATGTCCGCTAACTTCTTGCAACTCAACGCCAAGAAAACGGAAATGCTGATTATCGGTCCTGCTAAACACCGACATTTATTTAATAATACCACCTTAACATTTGACAACCAAACAATTACACAAGGCGAATCAGTAAAGAATCTGGGTATTATCTTCGACCCAACTCTCTCGTTTGAATCACACATTAAGAGTGTTACTAAAACGGCCTTCTTTCATCTCCGTAATATCGCTAAAATTCTTTCTATTTTATCCACTAGCGACGCTGAGATCATTATTCATGCGTTCGTTACGTCTCGTCTCGACTACTGTAACGTATTATTTTCGGGTCTCCCTATGTCTAGCATTAAAAAATTACAGTTGGTACAAAATGCGGCTGCTAGACTTTTGACAAGAACAAGAAAGTTTGATCATATTACGCCTATACTGGCTCACCTGCACTGGCTTCCTGTGCACTTAAGAAGTGACTTTAAGGTTTTACTACTTACGTATAAAATACTACACGGTCTAGCTCCGTCCTATCTTGTCGATTGCATTGTACCATATGTCCCGGCAAGAAATCTGCGTTCAAAGAACTCCGGCTTATTAGTGATTCCCAGAGCCCAAAAAAAGTCTGCGGGCTATAGAGCGTTTTCTATTCGGGCTCCAGTACTATGGAATGCCCTCCCGGTAACAATTAGAGATGCTACCTCAGTAGAAGCATTTAAGTCCCATCTTAAAACTCATTTGTATACTCTAGCCTTTAAATAGCCCCCCTGTTAGACCAGTTGATCTGCCGTTTCTTTTCTTTTCTCCTCTGCTCCCCTTTTCCTTGAGGGGGGGGGGCACAGGTCCGGTGGCCATGGATGAAGTGCTGGCTGTCCAGAGTCGGGACCCGGGGTGGACCGCTCGCCTGTGCATCGGCTGGGAACATCTCTACGCTGCTGACCCGTCTCCGCTCGGGATGGTGTCCTGCTGGCCCCACTATGGACTGGACTCTTACTATTATGTTGGATCCACTATGGACTGGACTCTCACAATATTATGTCAGACCCACTCGACATCCATTGCTTTCGGTCTCCCCTAGAGGGGGGGGGTTACCCACATATGCGGTCCTCTCCAAGGTTTCTCATAGTCATTCACATCGACGTCCCACTGGGGTGAGTTTTTCCTTGCCGTATGTGGGCTTTGTACCGAGGATGTCGTTGTGGCTTGTGCAGCCCTTTGAGACACTTGTGATTTAGGGCTATATAAATAAAGATTGATTGATTGATTGATTGATTGACTATGACAGTATACTGTCACATTCAATCTGACAGTTATTTAAACATATTGTAACTCCTAAACCACAAATACAAAATGGCTAATAATGTCTGGAGAAATGTATCTTTGTGAGTTTTCCTGGAAAAAAAATAAATGTATAAGGTTTGTAAAGACACAAGTTAGTTTTTTTTACTTAATATGACAGTAGAACTGTCATACTAAATATGAAAGTTAAATAAACATAACTCAGAAACCAAACTTGCAATACGTCTAAAAATGCCTGTAATATTGAATCTATGTGAGTTTTACCAGAATCAGGTATTTTGGTAAGGTTTACAAATACAAAAATTGGGTTTTACTCATAATGACAGTATAACTGCCATATTCAAAATAACAGTTATTTAAACATAACTCCTTAACCAAACATGCTAAATAGCTAATAATGCCTGGAGAAATGTATCTTTGTGAGTTTTACTAGAATTTTTTTTTTTTTTTTTTTTTTTTACTCAATATGATGGTATAATTGTCAAACTAAATATAAAAGTAATATAAACATCATTCCAAAACCAAACTCCTAAACCAAACTTGCAATCCGTCTTAAACTGCCTGTAATATTGAATCTAAATGAGTTTTACCAGAATCAGGTATTTTGGTAAGGTTTACAAATACAAAACTTGGGTTTTACTCATAATGACAGTATAACTGAAATTATTTGATATGACAGTTATTTAAACATAACTCCTAAACCAAACATGATAAATAGCTAATAATGCCTGGAAAAATGTCTATAATCATAACTCCAAAACCAAACATGCATTATGTCTAAAAATGCCTGTAATATTGTATCTATGTGAGTTTTACCAGAATCAGGTATTTTGGTAATGTTTACAATTACAAAAATTAGGTTTTACTCATAATGACAGTATAACTGCCACATTGACTGCCACCAAACATACATTGTGTTTAAAAATGCTTATAATTTTGTATCCATGTGAGTTTTACTATAATCAGTTGTTTTTGTAAGGTTTACAAATACAAACTAATAGTTTTACTCATAATGACAGTATACTGACAAAATGGCTAATAATGCCTTGAGGAATGTATCTTTGTGAGTTTTACTGGAAAAATATTTTGTAAGGTTTGTAAAGACACAAGTTAGGTTTTTTTTTACACAATTTAACAGTTTAGCTGTCATACTATATTTGAAAGTTATATAAACATAATTCCATAACCAAATATGCAATCCGTCTAAAAATGCCTGTAATATTGAATATATGTGAGTTTTATCAGATTCAGGTATTTTGGTAAGGTTTACGAATACAAAAATTAGGTTTTACTCATAGATATAACTGCCACGCTCAATATGACAGTTAATTAAACATAACTCCTAAAACACAAATGCAAAATGACTAATAATGCCTAGAGAAATGTATATTTGTGAATTTTACTGGAAAACAATATTTTGTAAGATTTGTAAAGATAAAAATTAGGTTTTTTTTATTCAAAATAATGGTATAACTGTCATACTAAATATGAAAGTTATATAAACATAACTCCAAAACATGCTTTATGTCTAAAAATTTCTGGAATATTGTATCGGTGTGGGTTTTACCAACTTTAACCCTAACCCTAACCCTAACCCTAACCCTTAACCCTAACCCTAACCCTAACCCTAACCACACATGCAAAATGGCTAATAATGCTTGGAAAAATTTATATTTGTGAGTTTTACTGGAAAAAAAAAATTGTAAGGTTTGTAAAGACACAAGTTATTTTTTTTATTCAATATGACATTATAACTGTCATACTAAATGTAAAAGTTATATAAACATAACTTCAAAACCAAACATGCATTATATCAAAAAATGCCTGTAATTTTGTATCCATGTGAGTTTTACTAGAATCAGTTGTTTTTGTAAGGTTTGCAAATACAAAATATTGGTTTTACTCACTATGACAGTATACTGCTGTCATATTGAGTAAAAAAAAAACTAATTTGTGATTTTACAAACTTTGAAAAAAAAAATTTTTTCCAGAAAAAATCACAGAGATACATTTCTCCAGTTATTATTAGTCACTTTGAATGTGTGGTTTAGGAGTTATGTTTAAATAACTGTCAGATTGAATGTGACAGTATACTGTCATAGTGAGTAAAACCAATATTTTGTATTTGCAAAACTTACAAAAACAACTGATTCTAGTAAAACTCACATGGATACATCGTTACAGGCAATTTTAGATATAATGCATGTTTGGTTTTTTAGTTATGTTTATACAACTTTTACATTAAGTATGACAGTTATACTGTCATATTGAGTAAAACAAAACTAACTTGTGTCTTTACAAACCATACAAAATATTGTTTTTCCATTAAAACTCACAAAGATACCTTTCTCCAGGCATTATTAGCCATATAGCAAGTTTGGTTTAGGAGTTATGTTTACATATTTGTCATTTTGAACGTGGCAGTTATACTGTCATTATGAGTAAAACTTAATTGTTTTATTTGTAAACCTTACCAAAATACCTAGTACTGGAAAAAAATATTTTGTAAGGTTTGTATAGACACAAGTTAGTTTCTTTTACTCAATATGACAGTATAACTGTCATTCTAAATGTAAAAGTTATATAATTAAAACTCCAAAACCAAACATGCATTATGTCTAAAAATGCCTGTAATATTGTATCCATGTGAGTTTTAGTAGAATCAGTTGTTTTTGTAAGGTTTTGCAAATACAAAATATTGGTTTTACTCACTATGACAGTATACTGTTACATTCAATCTGACATAACTCCTAAACCACACATGCAAAATGACTAATAATGCCTGGAAAAATGTATCTCAGTGAATTTTACTGGAAAAAAAATATTTTGTAAGGTTTGTAAAAACACAAGTTGGTTTTTTTTACTCAATTTGACAATAAAATGTCATACTAAATATGAAAGTTATATAAACATAACTCCAAAACCAAACATGCAATCCGTCTAAAAATGCCTGTAATATTGAGTCTCTGTGAGTTTTACCAGAATCAGGTATTTTGGTAAGGTTTACAAATACAAAAATTAGGTTTTACTCATAATGACAGAATAACTGCCACAATGACAAATGACAGTTATTTAAACATAACTCCTAAACCAAACATGCTAAATGGCTAATTATGACTGGCGAAATGCATTTTTGTGAGTTTTACTGGAAAAAACATTTTTTTGTAAGGTTTGTAAAGACACAAGTTAGTTTTTTTTACTCCATATGACAGTGTAACTCTCATACTAAATGTAAAATTTATATAAACATAACTCCAAAACCAAACATGCTTTATGTCTAAAAATGCCTGTAATATTGTATCCATGTGAGTTTTACCAGAATACGTTGTTTTTGTAAGGTTTGCAAATACAAAATATTGGTTTTACTCACTATGACAGTATACTGTCACATTCAATCTGTCAGTTATTTAAACATAACTCCTAAACCACACATGCAAAAATGCTAATAATGCCTAAAACAATGCATCCTTGTGAGTTTTACTCGAACATATGCTTTTTTAAGGCTTGCAATTAAAAAAAGTAGTTTTTTTCTCAATATGACAGTGATGTTTTTAAAATCCTGATATAATGCAAAAAAAGCAATAAAATTGTTTTTCAACATAATTCCTAAACCAAACATGCATTATGTCTTAAAATGCCTATAATATTGTATCCAAGTGAGTTTTAGTAGAATCATTTGTTTTTGTAAGGTTTGCAAATACAACATTTTGGTTTTACTCACTATGACAGTATACTGTCACATTCAATATGACTGTTATTTAAACATACATTCTAAACCACAGATGCAAAATGGCTAATAATGCCTCGAGAAATGTATTTTTGTGAGTTTAACTGGAAAATAAATATTTTGTAAGGTTTGTTTGGACACAATATAGTTTTTTTTACTCAATATGATGGTATAACTTTCTTACTAAATTTGAAAGTTATATAAACATAACTTCAAAACCAAACATGCAATCCGTCTAAAAATGCCTGTAATATTGAATCTATGTGAGTTTTACCAGAAACAGGTATTTTGGTAAGGTTTACAAATACAAAAATTAGGTTTTACTCATAATGACAGTATAACTGCAACGTTCAAAATGACAGTTATTTAAACATAACTCCTAAACCAAACATGCTAAATGGCTAATAATGACTGGAGAAATGCATCTTTGTGAGTTTTACTGAAAAAAAAAAAAAAAAAAATTGTAAAGTTTGTAAAGACACAAGTTAGTTGTTTTTTTACTCCATATGACATACTAAATGTAAAATGTATATAAACAAAACTCCAAAACTAAACATGCATTATGTCTAAAAATGCCTGTAACATTGTATCCATGTGAGTTTTACTAGAATCAGTTTTTTTTTTAAGGTTTGCAAATACAAAATATTGGTTTTACTCACTATGACAGTATGCTGTCACATTCAATCTGACAGTTATTTAAACATAGCTCCTAAACCACACATACAAAATGACTAATAATGCCTGGAGAAATGTATCTTTGTGAGTTTTACTGAAAAAAAAAAAAAATATTTTGTAAAGTTTGTAAAGACACAAGTTAGTTTTTTTTTACTTAATATGACAGTATAACTGTCATACTAAATATGAAAGTTATATAAACATAACTCCAAAACCAAACATGCATTATGTCTAAAAATGCCTGTAATATTGTATCTATGTGAGTTTTACTACAATCATTTTGGTAAGGTTTACAAATACAAAAATAAGGTTTTACTCATAATGACAGTATAATTGCCACACTCAATATGACAGTTATTTAAATATAACTCCTAAACCACACATGCAAAATGGCTAATAATGCTTGGAAAAAATTGTTATTTTGTAAAGACAAGTTATTTTTTTTACTCAATATGACATTATAACTTTCATTCTAAATGTAAAAGTTATATAAACATAACTCCAAAACCAAACATGCATATTATCTAAAAAAAACTGTAATATTGTATCCATGTGAGTTTTACTAGAATCAGTTGTTTTTGTAAGGTTTGCAAATACAAAATATTGGTTTTACTCACTATGACAGTATACTGCTGTCATATTGAGTAAAAAAAACTTGTGTTTAACAAACCTTACAAAATATTTTTTTCCAGAAAAATTCACAGAGATACATTTCTCCAGGCATTATTAGTCATTTTGAATGTGTGGTTTAGGAGTTATGTTTACACAACTGTCAGATTGAATGTGACAGTATACTGTCATAGTGAGTAAAACCAATATTTTGTATTTGAAAAACTTACAAAAACAACTGATTCTAGTAAAACTCACATTGATACAATATTACAGGCATTTTTAGACATAATGCATGTTTGGTTTTGGAGTTATGTTTATACTACTTTTACATTTAGTGTGACAGTTATACTGTCCATCCATCCATCCATTTTCTACCGCTTATTCCCTTCGGGGTCGCGGGGGGCGCTGGAGCCTATCTCAGCTACAATCGGGCGGAAGGCGGTGTACACCCTGGAAAAGTCGCCATCTCATCATATTAAGTAAAAAGAACTAAATTGTTTCTTTACAAACCTTACAAAATATGTTTTTCCAGTAATCTCACAAAGATACATTTCTCCAGGCATTATAGCCATTTTGCATGTGTGGTTTGGTAGTTATGTTTAAATAACTGTCAAATTGAATGTGACAGTATACTATCATGGTGAGTAAAACCAATATTTTATAATTGCAAACCTTACTACAACAATTGATTTTAGTAAAACTTGCATGGATACAAAATTACAGGCATTTTTAAACATAATGCATGTTATGTTTTGGAGTAATGTTTATATATTTTTTTACATTTAGTATTACAGTTATACTGTCATATTGAGTAAAAAAAACTAACTTGTGTCTTTATAAACCTTAAAAAATATTTTTTTCCAGTAAAACTCACAAAGATACATTTCTCCAGGCATTAATAGCCATTAACCATGTTTGGTTTAGAGTTATGTTTAAATAACTGTCATATTGAGTGTGGCAGATATACTGTCATTATGAGTAAAACCTATTTTTTGTATTTGTAAAATTACCAAAATAACTGATTCTGGTAAAACTCATATAGATTCAATATTACAGGCAGTTTAAGACGGATTGCAAGTTTGGTTTAGGAGTTTGGTTTTGGAATGATGTTTATATTACTTTTATATTTAGTTTGACAGTTATACCATCATATTGAGTAAAAAAACAAAAAACTTTTGTCTTTACAAACCTTACAAAATATTTTTTTCTAGTAAAACTCACAAAGATACATTTCTCCAGGCATTATTAGCCATTTAGCATGTTTGGTTTAGGAGTTCTGTTTAAATAACTGTTATTTTGAATATGGCAGTTATACTGTCATTATGAGTAAAACCCCATTTTTGTATTTGTAAACCTTACCAAAATACCTGATTCTGGTAAAACTCACATAGATTCAATATTACAGGCATTTTTAGACGTATTGCAAGTTTGGTTTTGGAGTTATGTTTATTTAACTTTCATATTTAGTATGACAGTTTTACTGTCATATTAAGTAAAAAAAAACTAACTTGTGTCTTTACAAACCTTATAATTTATTTTTTTTCCAGGATAACTCACAAAGATACATTTCTCCAGGCATTATTAGCCATTTTGTATGTGTGGTTTAGGAGTTTTGTTTACATAACTGTCAGATTGAATGTGACAGTATACTGTCATAGTGAGTAAAACCTAATTTTTGTATTTGTAAACCTTACCAAAATACCTGATTGTGGTAAAACTCACATAGATACAATATTACAGGTATTTTTAGACAAAATTAATGTTTGTTTTTGGAGTTATGTTTATATAACTTTCATATTTAGTATGACAGTTATACCGTCTTATTGAGTAAAAAAAAATAACGTGTGTCTTTATAAACCTTACAATTTTTTTTCCCCAGTAAAACTCACAAAGATACATTTCTCCAGGCATAATTAGTCATTTATCATGTTTGGTTTAGTAATTATGTTTAAATACCTGTCATATCAAATGTGGCAGTTATATTGTCATTATGAGTAAAACCTATTTTTTGTATTTGTAAACCTTACCAAAATACCTGATTCTGGTAAAACTCACATAGATACAATATTACAGGAATTTTTAGAAATAAAACATGTTTGGTTTTGGAGTTATGTTTATATAACTTTCATGTTTAGTATGACAGTTATACCATCATATTGAGTAAAAAAAACTAATTTGTGTCTTTACAAACCTTACAAAAAAATGTTTTTTTCATTAAAATTCACAAAGATACATTTTTCCAGGCATTATTAGTCATTTTGCATTTGTTTTTTAGGAGTTATGTTTAAAAAACTGTCATATTGAGCGTGGCAGTTATACTGTCATTATGAGTAAAACCTAATTTTTGTATTTGTAAACCTTACCAAAATACCTGATTTTGGTAAAACTCACATAGATTCAATATTACAGGCATTTTTAGACGGATTGCAAGTTTGGTTTTAGAGTTATGTGTATATAACTTTCATATTTAGTATGACAGTTATACTTTTAAATTGAGTAAAAAATAACAAACTTGTCATTTTAAAAACCTCACAAAATATTTTTTCCAATAAAATTCAGAGAGATACATTTTTCTCGGCATTATTAGTCATTTTGCATGTGTGGTTTAGGAGTTATGTTTAAATAGCTGTCAGATTGAATGTGACAGTATACTGTTATAGTGAGTAAAACCAATATTTTGTATTTGAAAAACTTACAAAAACAACTGATTCTAGTAAAACTCACATTGATACAATATTACAGGCATTTTTAGACATAATGCATGTTTGGTTTTGGAGTTATGTTTATACTACTTTTACATTTAGTGTGACAGTTATACTGTCCATCCATCCATCCATTTTCTACCGCTTATTCCCTTCGGGGTCGCGGGGGGCGCTGGAGCCTATCACAGCTACAATCGGGCGGAAGGCGGGGTACACCCTGGAAAAGTTGCCACCTCATCATATTAAGTAAAAAAAACTAAATTGTTTCTTTACAAACCTTACAAAATATGTTTTTCCAGTAATCTTACAAAGATACATTTCTCCAGGCATTATAGCCATTTTGCATGTGTGGTTTGGTAGTTATGTTTAAATAACTGTCAAATTGAATGTGACAGTATACTATCATGGTGAGTAAAACCAATATTTTGTAATTGCAAACCTTACTACAACAATTGATTTTAGTAAAACTCGCATGGATACAAAATTACAGGCATTTTTAAACATAATGCATGTTATGTTTTGGAGTTATGTTTATATATTTTTTACATTTAGTATTACAGTTATACTGTCATATTGAGTAAAAAAACTAACTTGTGTCTTTATAAACCTTAAAAAATATTTTTTTCCAGTAAAACTCACAAAGATACATTTCTCCAGGCATTAATAGCCATTAACCATGTTTGGTTTAGAGTTATGTTTAAATAACTGTCATATTGAGTGTGGCAGATATACTGTCATTATGAGTAAAACCTATTTTTTGTATTTTTAAAATTACCAAAATAACTGATTCTGATAAAACTCACATGGATAAAATATTACAGGATTTTTTTAGACATAAAACATGTTTCCATCATATTGAGTAAAAAAAACTAACTTGTGTCTATACAAACCTTACAAAATATTTTTTTTCCAGTAAAACTCACAAAAATACATTTCTCCAGTTATTATTAGCCATTTTGCATCTGTGGTTTAGAATTTGTGTTTAAATAACAGTCAGATTGAATGTGACAGTATACTGTCATAGTGAGTAAAACCTAATTTTTGTATTTGTAAACCTTAACAAAATACCTGATTCTAGTAAAACTCACATAGATTCAATATTACAGGCATTTTTAGACGGATTGCATGTTTGGTATTGGAGTTATGTTTATATAACTTTTACATTTATTATGACAGTTGTACAAACATATTGAATTAAAAAAACTATTTTGTGTCTTATCAAACCTTACAAAATATTTTTTTTACTGTAAAACTCACGAAGATACATTTCCCCAGGAATTATTAGCCATTTTGCATGTGTGGTTTAGGAGTTATGTTAACATAACCGTCATATATAAGTAAAACCTAATTTTTGTATTTATAAACGTTACCAAAAACCTGGATTATGGTAAAACTCACATAGATACAATATTACAGGCATTTTTAGATATAATGCATGTTTGGTTTTGGAGTTATGTTTATATACATTTGTCCAGGCTTTATTAGCTATTTGTCATGTTTGGTTTAGGAGTTATGTTTAAAAAACTGTCAAATCAAATAATGCAGTTATACTTTCATTATGAGTAAAACCCAAGTTTTGTATTTGTAAACCTTACCAAAATACCTGATTCTGGTAAAACTCATATAGATTCAATATTACAGGCAGTTTAAGACGGATTGCAAGTTTAGTTTAAGAGTTTGGTTTTGGAATGATGTTTATATTACTTTTATATTTAGTTTGACAGTTATACCATCATATTGAGTAAAAAAACAAAAAAACTTTTGTCTTTACAAACCTTACAAAATATTTTTTTCTAGTAAAACTCACAAAGATACATTTCTCCAGGCATTATTAGCCATTTAGCATGTTTGGTTTAGGAGTTATGTTTAAATAACTGTTATTTTGAATATGGCAGTTATACTGTCATTATGAGTAAAACCCAATTTTTGTATTTGTAAACCTTACCAAAATACCTGATTCTGGTAAAACTCACATAGATTCAATATTACAGGCATTTTTAGACGTATTGCAAGTTTGGTTTTGGATTTATGTTTATTTAACTTTCATATTTAGTATGACAGTTTTACTGTCATATTAAGTAAAAAAAACTAACTTGTGTTTTTACAAACCTTATAAAAAAAAAAAAATTTCCAGGATAACTCACAAAGATACATTTCTCCAGGCATTATTAGCCATTTTGTATGTGTGGTTTAGGAGTTATGTTTACATAACTGTCAGATTGAATGTGACAGTATACTGTCATAGTGAGTAAAACCTAATTTTTGTATTTGTAAACCTTACCAAAATACCTGATTGTGGTAAAACTCACATAGATACAATATTACAGGTATTTTTAGACAAAATTCACGGTTTTTTTTGGAGTTATGTTTATATAACTTTCATATTTAGTATGACAGTTATACCGTCTTATTGAGTAAAAAAAAATAACGTGTGTCTTTATAAACCTTACAATTTTTTTCCCCCAGTAAAACTCAAAAAGATACATTTCTCCAGGCATAATTAGTCATTTATCATGTTTGGTTTAGGAGTAATGTTTAAGTAACTGTCAAATTGAGTGTGGCAGTGATACTGACATTATGAGTAAAACCTACTTTTTGTATTTTTAAACCTTACCAAAATACCTTATTCTGGTAAAACCCACATCGATACAATATTACAGGAATTTTTAGACATAAAGCATGTTTGGTTTTGGGGTTATGTTTATATAACTTTCATATTTAGTATGACAGTTATACCATCATATTGAGTAAAAAAACAACTAATTTGTATCTTTACAAACCTTATAAAATATTGTTTTCCAGTAAAATTCACAAATATACATTTCTCCAGGCATTAGTAGTCATTTTGCATTTGTGTTTTAGGAGTTATGTTTAATTAACTGTCATATTGAGTGTGGCAGTTATACTGTCACTATGAGTAAAACCTAATTTTTGTATTCGTAAACCTTACCAAAATAGCTGATTCTGATAAAACTCACATATATTCAATATTACAGGCATTTTTAGATGGATTGCATATTTGGTTTTGGAATTTTGTTTATATAACTTTCATATATAGTATGACAGCTATACTGTTAAATCGTGTAAAAAAACAACTAACTTGTGTCTTTACAAACCTTACAAAATATGTTTTCCAGTGAAACTCACAAAGATACATTCCTCAAGGCATTATTAGCCCTTTTGTCAGATTAAATGTGACAGTATACTGTCATTATGAATAAAACTAATATTTTGTATTTGTAAACCTTACATACATACTTACTCACATAGATACAATACTAAAGGCATTTTTAGACATAATGCATGTTTGGTTTTGGAGTCATTTTGCATTTGTGTTTTAGGAGTTATGTTTAATTAACTGTCATATTGAGTGTGGCAGTTATACTGTCACAATGAGTAAAACCTCATTTTTGTTTTTGTAAACCTTACCAAAATACCTGATTCTGATCAAACTCACATGTATTCAATATTACAGGCATTTTTAGACGGATTGCATATTTGGTTTTGGAGTTGTGTTTATATAACTTTTATATATAGTATGACAGCTATACTGTTAAATTGTGTGAAAAAAAACAACTAAATCATATCTTTACAAACCTTACAAAATATTGTTTCCAGTAAAATTCACAAAGATACATTCCTCAAGGCATTATTAGCCATTTTGTCAGATTAAATGTGACAGTATACTGTCATTATGAGTAAAACTAATATTTTGTATTTGTAAACCTTACAAAAACAACTGATTCTAGTAAAACTCACATGGATACAAAATTATAGGCATTTTTAGACATCATGCATGTTTGGTGGCAGTCAATGTGGCAGTTATACTGTCATTATGAGTAAAACCTAATTTTTGTATATTTCAACATTACCAAAATACCTGATTCTGGTAAAACTCACATAGATACAATACTAAAGGCATTTTTAGACATAATGCATGTTTGGTTTTGGAGTTATTTTTGTATACATTTCTCCAGGCATTAATAGCCATTTAGCATGTATGGTTCAGGAGTTATGTTTAAATAACTGTTATTTTGAATATGGCAGTTATACTGTCACTATGAAAAAAAAACAAAATTCTGTATTTATAAACCTTACCAAAATACCTGATTCTGGTAAAACTCACATAGATACAATATTACAGGCATTTTTAGACATAATGCATGTTTGGTTTCGGAGTTATGTTTATATACATTTTTCCAGGCATTATTTGCCATTTATCATGTTTGGTTTAGGAGTTATGTTTAAATAAATGTCATATCAAATAATGCAGTTATACTGTCATTATGAGTAAAACCCAAGTTTTGTATTTGTAAACCTTACCAAAATACCTTATTCTGGTAAAACTCATATAGATTCAATATTACAGGCAGTTTAAGACGGATTGCAAGTTTGGTTTAGGAGTTTGGTTTTGGAATTATGTTTATATTACTTTTATATTTAGTTTGACAGTTATACCATCATATTGAGTAAAAAAAAAAAAAAAACTTTTTTCTTTACAAACCTTACAAAATATTTTTTTTCTAGTAAAATTCACAAAGATACATTTTTCCAGGCATTATTAGCCATTTTGTTATTGTGGTTTAGGAGTTACAGTATGTTTAAATAACTGTCAGATTGAATGTGACAGTATACTGTCATAGTGAGTAAAACCTAATTTTTGTATTTGTAAACCTTACCAAAAATACCTGATTCTGGTAAAAATCACATAGATAAAATATTGCAGGCATTTTTAGACATAATGCATATTTGGTTTTGGAGTTATGTTTATACAACTTTTATATTTAGTATGACAGTTATACCATCATATTGAGTAAAAAAAAAAAACTTGTGTCTTTATAAACCTTACAAAAAAAAAAATTCCCAGTAAAACTCACAAAGATACATTTCTCCAGGCATAATTAGCCATTTATCATGTTTGGTTTAGGAGTTATGTTTAAACAACTGTCATATTGAGTGTGGCAGTTATACTGTCATTATGAGTAAAACCTATTTTTTGTATTTGTAAACCTTACCAAAAACACCTGATTCTGGTAAAACTTACATAGATACAATATTGCAGGCATTTTTAGACATAATGCATGTTTGGTTTTGGAGTTATGTTTATACAACTTTCATATTTAGTATGACAGTTATACAATTATATTGAGTTAAAAAAAAAAACTTGTGTCTTTATAAACCTTACTTTTTTTTTTTCTCCAGAAAACTCACAAAGATACATTTCTCCAGGTATAATTAGCCATTTATCATGTTTGGTTTAGGAGTTATGTTTAAATAACTGTCATATTGAATGTGGCAGTTATACTGTCATTATGAGTAAAACCTATTTTTTGTACCACATCGATACAATATTACAGGAATTTTTAGACATAAAGCATGTTTGGTTTTGGAGTTATGTTTATATAACTTTCATATTTAGTATGAAAGTTATACCATCATATTGAGTAAAAAAACAAACTAATTTGTATCTTTACAAACCTTACAAAATATTGTTTTCCAGTAAAATTCACAAATATACCTTTCCTAGGCATTATTAGTCATTTTGCATTTGTGTTTTAGGAGTTATGTTTAAATAACTGTCATATTGAGTGTGGCAGTTATACTGTCACTATGAGTAAAACCTAATTTTTTTTTTGTAAACCTTACCAAAATACCTGATTCTGATAAAATTTGCATATTGCATATTTGGTTTTGGAGTTGTGTTTATATAACTTTCATATATCGTATGACAGCTATACTGTAAAATTGTGTAAAAAAAAAAAACTAACTCGTGTCTTTACAAACATTACAAAATAATTTTTCCAGTAAAAATCACAAAGATACATTCCTCAAGGCATTATTAGCCATTTTGTCAGATTAAATGTGACAGTATACTGTCATAATGAGTAAAACTAATATGTTGTATTTGTAAACCTTACAAAAACAACTGATTCTAGTAAAACTCACATGGATACAAAATTACAGGCATTTTTAGACATAATGCATGTTTGGTTTTGGAGTTATGTTTATGTATCTTTTACATTTATTATGACAGTTATACAAACATATTGAATAAAAGAACTTAACTTGTGTCTTTACAAACCTTACAAAATATTTTTATTTTCCAGTTAAACTCACAAAGATACCTTTCTCCAGGCAGTATTAGCCATTTAGCATGTTTAAATTAGGAGTTATGTTTAAATAACTGTAATTTTGAACGTGGCAGTTATACAGTCATTATGAGTAAAAAATACTTTTTGTAATTGTAAACCTTACCAAAATACCTGATTCTGGTCAAACTCACATAGATTTAATATTACAGGCATTTTTAGACATAATACATGTTTGGTTTTGGCGTTATGTTTATATAACTGTCATTTTGAATGTGGCAGTTATACTGTCATTATGAGTAAAAAAAAGCTAACTTTTGTCTTTACAAACCTTACAAAATATTTTTTTTCCCATTTAAACTCACAAAGATACATTTCCCCAGGCATTATTAGCCATTTAACATGTTTGGTTTAGGAGTTATGTTTAAATAACTGTCATATTGAAAGTGGCAGTTATACTGTCATTATGAGTAAAACCTATTTTTGTATTTGTAAACCTTACCAAAAAACCTGAATCTGGTAAAACCTACTTCGATACAATATTACAGGAATTTTTAGACATGTATATTTGGTTTTAGAGTTATGTTTATATAACTTTCATATTTAGTATGACAGTTATACCATCATATTGAGTAATAAAACACTAATTTGTATCTTTACAAACCTTACAAAATATTGTTTTCCAGTAAAATTCACAAATATACATTTCTCTAGGCATTATTAGTCATTTTGCATTCGTGTTTTAGGAGTTATGGTTAAATAACTGTCATGCTGAGTGTGGCAGTTATACTGTCAGTATGAGTAAAACCAAATTTTTTGATTTGTAGACCTTACCAAAATACCTGATTCTGATAAAACTTACATATAATAAATATTACAGACATTTTTAGACGGATTGCATGTTTGGTTTTGGAGTTATGTTTATAAAACTTTCATATATAGTATGACAGTTATACCATCATATTAAGTAAAACAAACAACTAACTTTTGTCTTTACAAACCTTACAAAATGTTTTTTTTCTAGTAAAACTCACAAAGATTCATTTCTCCAGGCATTATTAGCCATTTAGCATATTTGGTTTAGGAGCTATGTTTAAATAACTGTTATTTTCATAATGGCAGTTATACTGTCATTACGAGTAAAACCCAATTTTTGTATTTGTAAACTTTACCAAAATA
Source organism: Nerophis lumbriciformis (assembly GCF_033978685.3). Taxonomy (NCBI): domain Eukaryota; kingdom Metazoa; phylum Chordata; class Actinopteri; order Syngnathiformes; family Syngnathidae; genus Nerophis; species Nerophis lumbriciformis. The sequence goes on from NC_084551.2 coordinate 43,737,743, forward strand.
ACTGATTCTGGTAAAACTCACATATATTCAATATTACAGGCATTTTTAGAAGGATTGCAAGTTTGGTTTTGGTGTTATATTTATTCAACTTTCATATTTAGTATGACAGTTATACTGTCATATTGAGTAAAAAAAAAAAAGCTAACTTGTGTCTTTACAAACCTTACAAACTATTTTTTTTTCCTGTAAAACTTACAAAGATACATTTCTCCAGGCATTATTTGACATTTTGCTTGCATGATTTAGGAGCTATGTTTAAAAAACAGTCAGATTGAATGTGACAGTATACTTCCATAGTTGTATTTTACTCAATATGCCAGTAATGTTCTTAAAATCCTGAGATAATGCGAAAAAAGCAATACAAATGTTTTTCAACATAATTCCTACACCAAACATGCAACATGTCTAATAATGCCTGAAGACATGTATCTTTGTTAGTTTTACTAGAAAATTATCTTTTGTAGGTTTTGCAAAGACTCAAGCTAGTTTTTTTAATACAATATGACAGTATAACTGTCTTACCAAATATGAAAGTTATATGAACATAACTCCAAAACGGAACATGTATTATGTCTAAAAATGCCTAAATATTGTATCTATGTAAGTTTTACAAGAATCAGTTAATTTGGTAAGGTGTACAATTACATAAATTAGGGGTTTACTCATAATGACAGTTAACTGCTACATTAAATTTGACTGTTATTTAAACATAACTCCCTAACCACACATGCAAAATAGGTTAATAAAGCCTAAAACAATGCATCCTTGTGAGTTTTACTCGAAAAATTTGCTATTTTAAGGCTTGCAAACACAAAAAGTAGTTTTTTACTCATTATGACAGTATAACTGTCATACCAAATATGAAAGTTATATAAACATAACTCCAAAACTGAACATGCATTATGTCTAAAATTGCCTTTAATATTGTATCTATGTGAGTTTCACCAGAATCAGGTAATTTGGTAAGGTTTACAAATACAAAAATTGTTTTTTTTCATAATGACAGTGTAACTGCTACATTCAATTTGACTGTTATTTAAACATAACTTCCTAATCACACATGCAAATAGGTTAATAAAGCCTAAAACAATGCATCCTTGTGAGTTTTACTCGAAACATTTGCTATTTTAAGGCTTGCAAACACAAAAAGTAGTTTTTTACTCATTATGACGGTAATGTTCTTAAAATCCTGAGATAATGCGAAATAAGCAATACAAATGTTTTTCAACATAATTCCTACACCAAACATGCAACATGTCTAATAATGCCTGAAGACATGAATCTGTGTTAGTTTTACTAGAAAATCTATCTTTTGTAAGTTTTGCAAAGAGGCAAGTTAGTTTTTTTAATTCATTATGAAAGTATAACTGTCATACCAAATATGAAAGTTATATAAACATAACTCCAAAACTAAACATGCATTATGTCTAAAAATGCCTAAAATATTGTATCTAGGTGAGTTTTAGTAGAATCAGTTAATTTGGTAAGGTGTACAATTATATAAATTAGGGGTTTACTCATAATGACAGATATCTGCTACATTCAATTTGACAGTTTTTTAAACATAACTTCTAACCACACATGCAAAATAGGCTAATAAAGCCTAAAACAATGCATCCTTGTGAGTTTTACTCGAAACATTTGCTATTTTAAGGCTTGCAAACACAAAAAGTAGTTTTTTACTCATTATGACAGTAATGTTCTTAAAATCCTGAGGTAAATGCGAAATAAGCAATAAAAATGTTTTTCAACATAATTCCTACACCAAACATGCAACCTGTCTAATAATGCGTGAAGATATGTATCTTTGTTAGTTTTACTACAAAAATTATCTTTTGTAAGTTTTGCAAAGAGGCAAGTTAAGTTTTTTTAATTCAATATGAAAGTATAACTGTCATACCAAATATGAAAGTTATATAAACATAACTCTAAAACTAAACATGCATTTTGTCTAAAAATGCATAAAATATTGTATCTATGTGAGTTTTACCAGAATCAGGTAATTTGGTAAGGTTTACAAATACAAAATTTGGGTTTTTCTCATAATGACATTATAACTGCTATATTCAATTTGACAGTTATTTTAACATAACTTCCTAACCACACATGCAAATAGGCTAATAAGGCCTAAAACAATGCATCCTTGTAAGTTTTACTCTAAACATATGCTATTTTAAGGCTTGCAAACACAAAAAGTAGTTTTTTACTCTTTATGACAGTAATTTTCTTAAAATCCTGATATAATGCGAAATAAGCAATACAAATGTTTTTCAACATAATTCCTACACCAAACATGCAACATGTCTAATAATGCGTGAAGATATGTATCTTTGTTAGTTTTACTAGAAAAATTATCTTTTTTAAGTTTTGCAAAGAGGCATGTTTAGTTTTTTTTAATTCAATATGAAAGTATAACTGTCATACCAAATATGAAAGTTATATAAACATAACTCAAAAACTAAACATGCATTATGTCTAAAAATGCCTAAAATTCTGTATTTTGTGAGTTTTACAAGAATCAGTTAATTTGGTAAGGTGTACAATTACATAAATTAGGGGTTTACTTATAATGACAGATAACTGCTACATTCAATTTGACAGTTATTTAAACATAACTTCTAACCACACATGCAAAATAGGTTAATAAAGCCTAAAACAATGCATCCTTGTGAGTTTTACTCGTAACATTTGCTATTTTAAGGCTTGCAAACACATAAAGTAGTTTTTTACTCATTTTGACAGTAATGTTCTTAAAATCCTGAGATAATGCGAAATAAGCAATAAAAATGTTTTTCAACATAATTCCTACACCAAACATGCAACATGTCTAATAATGCCTGAAGACATGTATCTTTGTTAGTTTTACTAGAAAAATGATCTTTTGTAAGTTTTGCAAAGAGGCAAATAAGTTTTTTTAATTCAATATGACAGTAAAACTGTCATACCAAATATGAAAGTTATATAAACATTACTTCAAAACTTAACATGCATTATGTCTAAAATTGCCTATAATATTGTATCTATGTGAGTTTCACCAGAATCAGGTAATTTGGCAAGGTTTACGAATACAAAAATTGGTGTTTTTTCATAATGACAGTATAACTGCTACATTCAATTTGACTGTTATTCAAACAAACTTCCTAATCACACATGCAAATAGGTTAATAAAGCCTAAAACAATGCATCCTTGTGAGTTTTACTCGAAACATATGCTATTTTAAGGCTTTCAAACACAAAAAGTAGTTTTTTACTCATTATGAGAGTAATGTTCTTAAATTCCTGAGATAATGCGAAATAAGCAATACGAATGTTTTTCAACATAATTCCTACACCAAACATATAACATGTCTAATAATGCCTGAAGACATGTATCTTTGTTAGTTTTACTAGAAAAATAATCTTTTGTAAGTTTTGCAAAGAGGCAAGTTTAGTTTTTTTAATTCAATATGAAAGTATAACTGTCATACCAAATATGAAAGTTATAAAAACATAACTCCAAAACTAAACATGTATTATGTCTAAAAATGCCTAAAATATTGTATCTATGTGAGTTTTACAAGAATCAGTTAATTTGGTAAGGTGTACACTTACATAAATTAGGGGTTTACTCATAATGACACATAACTGCTACATTCAATTTGACTGTTATTTAAACATAATTTCCTAATCACACATGCAAATAGGTTAATAAAGCCTACAACAATGCATCCTTGTGAGTGTTACTCGAAACATATGCTATTTTAAGGCTTGCAAACACAAAAAGTAGTTTTTTACTCATTTTGACAGTAACGTTCTTAAAATCCTGAGATAATGCGAAATAAACAATAAAAATGTTTTTTAACATAGATCCTACACAAACATGCAACATGTCTAATAATGCCTGAAGACATGAATCTGTGTTAGTTTTACTAGAAAATTATCTTTTGTAAGTTTTGCAAATAGGCAAGTTAGTTTTTTTAATTCATTATGAAAGTATAACTGTCATACCAAATATGAAAGTTATATAAACATAACTCCAAAACTAAATATGCATTATGTCTAAAAATGCCTAAAATATTGTATCTAGGTGAGTTTTAGTAGAATCAGTTAATTTGGTAAGGTGTACAATTATATAAATTAGGGGTTTACTCACAATGACAGATATCTGCTACATTCAATTTGACAGTTTTTTAAACATAACTTCTAACCACACATGCAAAATAGGCTAATAAAGCCTAAAACAATGCATCCTTGTGAGTTTTACGCGAAACATTTGCTATTTTAAGGCTTGCAAACACAAAAAGTAGTTTTTTACTCATTATGACAGTAATATTCTTAAAATTCTGAGGTAAATGCGAAATAAGCAATAAAAATGTTTTTCAACATAATTCCTACACCAAACATGCAACCTGTCTAATAATGCGTGAAGATATGTATCTTTGTTAGTTTTACTAGAAAAATGATCTTTTGTAAGTTTTGCAAAGAGGCAAATAAGTTTTTTTAATTCAATATGACAGTATAACTGTCATACCAAATATGAAAGTTATATAAACATTCTTCCAAAACTTAACATGCATTATGTCTAAAATTGCCTATAATATTGTATCTATGTTAGTTTCACCAGAATCAGGTAATTTGGTAAGGTTTACAAATACAAAAATTGGTTTTTTTTCATAATGACAGTATAACTGCTACATTCAATTTGACTATTATTTAAACAAACTTCCTAATCACACATGCAAATAGTCTAATAAAGCCTACAACAATGCATCCTTGTGAGTTTTACTCGAAACATTTGCTATTTTAGGCTTGCAAACACAAAAAGTAGTTTTTTTCTCTTTATGACAGTAATTTTCTTAAAATCCTGATATAATGCGAAATAAGCAATACAAATGTTTTTCAACATAATTCCTACACCAAACATGCAACATGTCTAATAATGCCTGAAAACATGTATCTTTGTAAGTTTTACTAGAAAAATGATCTTTTGTAAGTTTTGCAAAGAAGCAAATTAGTTTTTTTAATTCAATATGACATTATAACTGTCATACCAAATATGAAAGTTATATAAACATAACTCCAAAACTGAACATGCATTATGTCTAAAAATGTCTAAAATATTGTACCTATGTGAGTTTTACAAGAATCAGTTAATTTGGTAAGGTGTACAAATACATAAATTAGTGGTTTACTCATAATGACAGATAACTGCTACATTCAATTTGACAGTTATTTAAACATAACTTCCAAACCACACATGCAAAATAGGCTAATAAAGCCTAAAACAATGCATCCTTGTGAGTTTTACTCGAAACATATGCTATTTTAAGGCTTGCAAACACAAAAAGTAGTTTTTTACTTATTGTGACAGTAATGTTCTTAAAATCCTGAGGAAATGCGAAATAAGCAATAAAAATGTTTTTCATCATAATTCCTACACCAAGCATGCAACATGTCTAATAATGCCTGGATACATGTATCTTTGTTAGTTATACTAGAAAAATTATCTTTTGTAAGTTTTACAAAGACGCAAGTTAGTTGTTTTTTTCAATATGACAGTAGAACTGTCATACCAAATATGAAAGTTATATAAACATAACTCCAAAATTGAACATGCATTATGTCTAAAAATGCCTAAAATATTGTATCTATGTGAGTTTTACAAGAATCAGTTAATTTGGTAAGGTGTACAATTACATACATTAGGGGTTTACTCATAATGACAGTAAACTGCTACATTCATTTTGACTGTTTTTTAAACATAACTTCCTAATCACACATGCAAATAGGTTAATAAAGCCTAAAACAATGCATCCTTGTGAGTTTTACTCGAAACATATGCTATTTTAAGGCTTTCAAACACAAAAAGTAGTTTTTTACTCATTATGAGAGTAATGTTCTTAAATTCCTGAGATAATGCGAAATAAGCAATACAAATGTTTTTCAACATAATTCCTACACCAAACATATAACATGTCTAATAATGCCTGACGACATGTATCTTTGTTAGTTTTACTAGAAAAATAATCTTTTGTAAGTTTTGCAAAGAGGCAAGTTTAGTTTTTTAATTCAATATGAAAGTATAACTGTCATACCAAATATGAAAGTTATAAAAACATAACTCCAAAACTAAACATGCATTATGTCTAAAAATGCCTAAAATATTGTATCTATGTGAGTTTTACAAGAATCAGTTAATTTGGTAAGGTGTACAATTACATAAATTAGGGGTTTACTCATAATGACAGTATAACTGCTACATTCAATTTGACTGTTATTTAAACATAATTTCCTAATCACACATGCAAATAGGTTCATAAAGCCTACAACAATGCATCCTTGTGAGTGTTACTCGAAACATATGCTATTTTAAGGCTTGCAAACACAAAAAGTAGTTTTTTACTCATTTTGACGGTAACGTTCTTAAAATCCTGAGATAATGCGAAATAAACAATAAAAATGTTTTTTAACATAATTCCTACACAAACATGCAACATGTCTAATAATGCCTGAAGACATGTAGCTTTTTTTTTTTTACTATAAAATTATCTTTTGTAAGTTTTGCAAATAGGCAAGTTAGCTTTTTTTATTCAATATGAAAGTATAACAGTCATACCAAATATGAAAGTTATATAAACATAACTCCAAAACTAAACATGCATTATTGCTAAAAAATGCCTAAAATATTGTATCTATGTGAGTTTTACAAGAATCAGTTAATTTGGTAAGGTGTACAAATACATAAATTAGTGGTTTACTCATAATGACAGATAACTGCTACATTCAATTTGACAGTTATTTAAACATAACTTCCAAACCACACATGCAAAATAGGCTAATAAAGCCTAAAACAATGCATCCTTGTGAGTTTTACTCGAAACATATGCTATTTTAAGGCTTGCAAACACAAAAAGTAGTTTTTTACTTATTGTGACAGTAATGTTCTTAAAATCCTGAGAAAATGCGAAATAAGCAATAAAAATGTTTTTCATCATAATTCCTACACCAAGCATGCAACATGTCTAATAATGCCTGGATACATGTATCTTTGTTAGTTATACTAGAAAAATTATCTTTTGTAAGTTTTACAAAGACGCAAGTTAGTTGTTTTTTTTCAATATGACAGTATAACTGTCATACCAAATATGAAAGTTATATAATTATAACTTCAAAACTGAACATGCATTTTGTCTAAAAATGCCTGTATTATTTTGTATCTATGTTAGTTTTACCAGAATCAAGAAGGTTGGTAAGGTTTACAAATACAAAAATGGTTTTTTTTTTCATAATGACAGCAACTGCTACATTCAATTTGACTGTTATTTCAACATAACTTCCTAACTACACATGCAAATAGGTTAATAAAGCCTAAAACAATGCATCCATGTGAGTTTTACTCGAAACATATGCTATTTTAAAGCTTGCAAACACAAAAAGTAGTTTCTTTTACTCATTATGACAGTAATGTTCTTAAAATCCTGAGATAATGCGAAATAAGCAATAAAAATGTTTTTCAACATAATTCCTACCCCAAATATGCAACATGTCTAATATTGCCTGAAGATATGTATCTTCGTTAGTTTTACTAGAAAAATTATCTTTTGTAAGTTTTGCAAAGAGGCAAGATAGTTTTTTTAACTCAATATTTGGTATGACAGTATAACTGTCATACCAAATATGAAATATATATATAAACATAACTCCAAAATTGAACATGCATTATGTCTAAAAATGCCTAAAATATTGTATGTATGTGAGTTTCACCAGAATCAGTTAATTAGGGGTTTACTCATAATGACAGTTAACTGCTACATTCAATTTGACTGTTATTTAAACATAATTCCCTAACCACACATGCAAAATAGGTTAATAAAGCCTAAAACAATGCATCCTTGTGAGTTTTACTCGAAACATATGCTATTTTAAGGCTTGCAAACACAAAAAGTAGTTTTTTACTCATTATGGCAGTAATAAATGGGTAATTATGCCTGGAGTTTTACTGGGCACAATTTTTTTGTAAGGTTTAAAAAGACAGAAGTTTTGTTGTTTTTTACTCAATATGATGGTATAACTGTCATACTAAATATAAAAGTTGTATAAACATAACTCCAAAACCAAACATGCATTATGTCTAAAAATGCCTGCAATATTGTATCTATGTGATTTTTACCAGAATCAGGTATTTTTGGTAAGGTTTACAATACAAAAATTAGGTTTTACTCACTATGACAGTATATTGTCACATTCAAACTGACAGTTATTTAAACATACTGTAAATCCTAAACCACAATTACAAAATGGCTAATAATGCCTGGAAAAATGTATCTTTGTGAGTTTTCCTGGGAAAAAAATGTTTTTTATAAGGTTTGTAAAGAAACAAGTTAGTTTTTTTTACTTAATTTGACAGTATAACTGTCATACTAAATATGAAAGTTAAATAAACATATCTCCAAAACCAAACTTGCAATACGTCTAAAAATGCCTGTTATATTGAATCTATGTGAGTTTTACCAGAATCAGGTATTTTGGTAAGGTTTACAAATACAAAACTTGGGTTTTACTCATAATGACAGTATAACTGCATTATTTGATATGACAGTTATTTAAACATAACTCCTAAACCAAACATGATAAATGGTTAATAATGCCTGGAAAAATGTATAAAACATAACCCCAAAACCAAACATGCATTATGTCTAAAAATGCCTGTAATATTGTATCTATGTGAGTTTTACCAGAATCAGGTATTTTTGGTAAGGTTTACAAATACAAAAATTAGGTTTTACTCACTATGACAGTATAACTGCCATATTTAAAATAACAGTTATTTAAACATAACTCCTGAACCAAACATGATAAATGGTTAATAATGCCTTGAGAAATGTATACAAACATAACTCCAAAACAGAACATGCATTATGTCTAAAAATGCCTTTAGTATTGTATCTATGTGAGTTTTACCAGAATCAGGTATTTTGGTAAGGTTGAAAAAAAACAAAAATTAGGTTTTACTCATAATGACAGTATAACTGCCATATTGACTGCCACCAAACATGCATGATGTCTAAAAATGCCTATAATTTTGTATCCATGTGAGTTTTACTAAAATCAGTTGTTTTTGTAAGGTTTACAAATACAAAATATTAGTTTTACTCATAATGACAGTATACTGTCACATTTAATCTGACAAAATGGCTAATAATGCCTTGAGGAATGTATCTTTGTGAGTTTTACTGGAAAACATATTTTGTAAGGTTTGTAAAGACACAAGTTAGTTGTTTTTTTACACAATTTAACAGTATAGCTGTCATACTATGTATGAAAGTTATATAAACATAATTCCAAAACCAAATATGCAATCCGTCTAAAAATGCCTGTAATATTGAATATATGTGAGTTTTATCAGAATCAGGTATTTTGGTAAGGTTTACGAATACAAAAATTAGGTTTTACTCATAGTGACAGTATAACTGCCACACTCAATATGACAGTTAATTAAAGATAACTCCTAAAACACAAATGCAAAATGACTACTAATGCCTAGAGAAATGTATATTTTTGAACTTTACTGGAAAACAATATTTTGAAGGTTTGTAAAGATACAAATTAGTTTTTTTTTACTCAATATGATGGTATAACTTTCATACTAAATATGAAAGTTATATAAACATAACTCCAAAACCAAACATGCTTTATGTCTAAAAATTCCTGTAATATTGTATCGATGTGGGTTTTACCAGAATAAGGTATTTTGGTAAGGTTTAAAAATACAAAAACTAGGTTTTACTCATAATGACAGTATAACTGCCACACTCAGTATGACAGTTATTTAAACATAACTCCTAAACCAAACATGATAAATGACTAATTATGCCTGGAGAAATGTATCTTTGTGAGTTTTACTGGGGAAAAAAAATTGTAAGGTTTATAAAGACACAAGTTTGTTTTTTTTACTCAATATGATGGTATAACTGTCATACTAAATGACAACTATACCATATATCTGGGACGGCGTGGCGCAGTGGAAGAATGGCCGTGCGCGGCCCGAGGGTCCGTGGTTCAATCCCCACCTAGTTCCAACCTCGTCATGTCCGTTGTGTCCTGAGCAAGACACTTCACCCTTGCCCCTGATGGGTGCTGGTTAGCGCCTTGCATGGCAGCTCCCTCCATCAGTGTGTGAATGTGTGTGTGAATGGGTAAATGTGGAAGTAGTGTCAAAGTGCTTTGAGTACCTTGAAGGTAGAAAAACGCTATGCAAGTACAACCCATTTATCATACTAAATATGAAAGTTATATAAACATAACTCCAAAAACAGACATGAATTTTGTCTAAAAATACCTGTAATATTGTATCTATGTGAGTTTTACCAGAATCAGGTATTTTGGTAAGGTTTACAAATACAAAAATTAGGTTTTACTCACTATGACAGTATACTGTCACATTCAATCTGACAGTTATGTAAACATAACTCCTAAACCACACATACAAAATGGCTAATAATGCCTGGAGAAATGTATCTTTGTGAGTTTTCCTGGAAAAAAAAAAAAAAAAAATTATAAGGTTTGTAAAGACACAAGTTAGTTTTTTTTACTTAATATGACAGTAAAACTGTTATACTAAATATGTAAGTTAAATAAACATAACTCCAAAACCAAACTTGCAATACGTCTAAAAATGCCTGTAATATTGAATCTATGAAGTTTTACCAGAATCAGGTATTTTGGTAAGGTTTACAAATACACAAATTGGGTTTTACTCATAATGACAGTATAACTGCATTATTTGATATGACAGTTATTTAAACATAACTCCTAAACCAAACATGATAAATAGCTAATAATGCTTGGAAAAATGTATATAAACATAACTCCAAAACCAAACATGCATTATGTCTAAAAATGCCTGTAATATTGTATCTATGTGAGTTTTACCAGAATCAGGTATTTGGTAAGGTTTATAAATACAAAAATTAGGTTTTACTTATAATGACAGTATAACTGCCACCCTCAATATGACGGTTATGTTAACATAACTCCTAAACCACACATGCAAAATGGCTAATAATGCCTGGAGAAATGTATCTTTGTGAGTTTTACATGAAAAAAAATATTTTGTAAGGTTTGATAAGACACAAAATAGTTGTTTTTAATTCAATATGTTTGTATAACTGTCATAATAAATGTAAAAGTTATATAAACATAACTCGAATACCAAACTACCGTATAGTATAACTGTCATATTTAATGTTAAAAATGTATAAACATAACTCCAAAACCAAAGATGCATTATGTCTAAAAATGCATGTAATATTGTATCCATGTGAGTTTTACTAGAATCAGGTATTTTGGTAAGGTTTACATATACAAAAATTAGGTTTTACTAATAATGACAGTATAACTGCCATACTCAATATGACAGTTATTTAAACGACACATGCGAAATTGTTAATAATGCATGGAGAATTGTATCTTTGTGAGTTCCACTGGGAAAAAATAAATTGTAAGGTTTGTAATGACACAAGTTTTTTTTTTTACTCAATATGATGGTATACTGTCCTACAAAATGTGAACGTTATATACACATAACTCCAAAACCAAAATTGCATTTTGTCTAAAAATGCCTATAATATTGTATCTATGTAAGTTTTAGTAGAATCAGTTGTTTTTGTAAGGTTTGCAAATACAAATTTTTGGTTTTACTCACTATGACAGTACATTCAATCTGACTGTTATTTAAACATAAATTCTAAACCACAGATGCAAAATGGCTAATAATGCCTGGAGAAATGTATTTTTGTGAGTTTTACTGGAAAAAAATATTTTGTAAGTTTTGTATAAACACAAGTTAATTTTTTTTACTCAATATGATGGTATAACTGTCTTACTAAATTTGAAAGTTATAAAAACATAACTTCAAAACCAAACTTGCAATCCGTCTACAAATGCCTGTAATATTGAATCTATGTGAGTTTTACTAGAATCAGTTGTTTTTGTAAGGTTTGCAAATACAAAATTAGGTTTTACTTACTATGACATTATACTGTCACATTTAATCTGACAGTTAACTCCTAAACCACACATGCAAAATGACTAATAATGCCTGGAAAAATGTATCTCTGTGAATTTTACTGGAAAATAAATATTTTGTAAGGTTTGTAAAAACACAAGTGAGTTATTTTTTACTCAATATGACAGTATATCTGTCATACTAAATATGAAAGTTATATAAACATAACTCCAAAACCAAACTTGCAATCCGTCTAAAAATGCCTGTAATATTGAATCTATTTGAGTTTTACCAGAATCAGGTATTTTGGTAAGGTTTACAAATACAAAAATTAGGTTTTACTCATAATGACAGTATAACTGCCACATTCAAAATGACAGTTATTTAAACATAACTCCTAAACCAAACATGCTAAATTGCTCATACTGGCTCATAATGCCTGTGAGTTTTACTGGAAAAACATATTTTGTAAGGTTTTAAAAACACATGTTAGTTTTATTTTACTTAATATGACAGTATAACTGTCATACTAAATATGAAAGTTTATAAACATAACTCCAAAACCAAACATGCAATCCGTCTAAAAATACCTGCAATATGGAATCTATGTGAGTTTTACTAGAATCTGGTATTTTGGTAAGGTTTACAAATACAAAAATTAGGTTTTACTCATAATGACAGTATAACTGCCACACTCAATATGACAGTTTTTTAAACATAACTCCTAAACGACAAATGCAAAATGGCTAATAATGCCTGGAGAAATGTATCTTTCTGAGTTTTACTGGAAAAAAAAATATTTTGTAAGGTTTGTAAAGACACAAGTTAGTTGTTTTTTTACTCAATATGACAGTATAACTGTCATACTAAATGTTAAAAATGTATAAACATAACTCCAAAACCATACTTGCCAACCCTCCCGGATTTTCCGGGAGACTCCCGAAATTCAGCGCCTCTCCCGAAAACCTCCCGGGACAAATTTTCTCCCGGAAATCTCCCGAAATTCAGGCGGAGCTGGAAGCCACGCCCCCTCCAGCTCCATGGGGACCTGAGTGACGTGTCAACAGGCTGTTTTCACATCCGCTTTCCCACAATATAAACAGCGTTCCTACCCAAACACGTTATAACTGTAGAATGATCGAGGGCGAGTTCTTGGTTTTTTATGTGGGTTTATTGTTAGGCAGTTTCATTAACGTCCTCCCATCGCGGTAACAACACACAACAACAGCAGTTATGTTTTATTCTACCGTAAAGCAGTTTGTCTGCCGTAAACAGCAATGTTGTTGTAATATATTGAGTTGGAGGCAATACCAGGGGAGGTGATGAAGTACATCTCTTTACTGTAGACTTCAGAACATACTCACACACTTGACGTCCGGTGCGCAACACCACGTAAATCGTTGGCCAACCAAAAAGAAACCCCAGTACGCTATAGCCAACATTCACCAGGAGATGGCAATAGACAAACATAGATAACTCTATTACATTCCTCCCCTTTTAGAAATGTAGAAGTTACTCAAAATAAATAAACAATCCAACCAAAAAATGCAGCAGCTCAATTAAAAAAACTGTACTTAAGCCACATTCTTTTTTTATTTTTTTTTAGTACTGAACTCTTAACCCTCATTTGTAAACAATAACATGCTTATTATACAAACAGTATTTGTACACCTTTAACACAGATTTTTATACTGTCTTCAGAGATTCCGTTTTTTTGGTGGTACTCGAAACCTTTCTGGGTACCTGCGAAAGGGTGTTCAGCATGGTTAGAAAAATACTGACAGAGAATGGAACAAGGATGGACAATTCAACCCTTAACTCAACAATTAGTAGATGAGTGTATGTGTGTGTATATGTGTAAATACATGAACACTGAAATTCAAGTATTTCTTTTATATATATATATATATATATCCATCCATCCATCTTCTTCCGCTTATCCGAGGTCGGGTCGCGGGGGCAGCAGCCTAAGCAGGGAAGCCCAGACTTCCCTCTCCCCAGCCACTTGTCCAGCTCTTCCCGTGGGACCCCGAGGCGTTCCCAGGCCAGCCGGGAGACATAGTCTTCCCAACGTGTCCTGGGTCTTCCCCGCGGCCTCCTACCGGTCGGACGTGCCCTAAACACCTCCCTAGGGAGGCGTTCGGGTGGCATCCTGACCAGATGCCCGAACCACCTCATCTGGCTCCTCTCGATGTGGAGGAGCAGCGGCTTTACTTTGAGCTCCCCCCGGATGGCAGAGCTTCTCACCCTATCTCTAAGGGAGAGCCCCGCCACCCGGCGGAGGAAACTCATTTCGGCCGCTTGTACCCGTGATATTGTCTTTTCGGTCATAACCCAAAGCTCATGACCATAGGTGAGGATGGGAACGTAGATCGACCGGTAAATTGAGAGCTTTGCCTTCCGGCTCAGCTCCTTCTTCACCACAACGGATCGATACAGCGTCCGCATTACTGAAGACGCCGCACCGATCCGCCTGTCGATCTCAGGATCCACTCTTCCCTCACTCGTGAACAAGACTCCGAGGTACTTGAACTCCTCCATTTGGGGCAAGATCTCCTCCCCAACCCGGAGATGGCATTCCACCCTTTTCCGGGCGAGAACCATGGACTCAGACTTGGAGGTGCTGATTCTCATCCCAGTCGCTTCACACTCGGCTGCGAACCGATCCAGTGAGAGCTGAAGATCCTGGCCAGATGAAGCCATCAGGACCACATCATCTGCAAAAAGCAGAGACCTAATCCTGCAGCCACCAAACCAGATCCCCACAACGCCTTGACTGCGCCGAAAAATTCTGTCCATAAAAGTTATGAACAGAATCGGTGACAAAGGGCAGCCTTGGCGGAGTCCAACCCTCACTGGAAACGTGTCCGACTTACTGCCGGCAATGCGGACCAAGCTCTGGCACTGAGCATACAGGGAGCGGACTGCCACAATCAGACAGTCCGATACCCCATACTCTCTGAGCACTCCCCACAGGACTTCCCGAGGGACACGGTCGAATGCCTTCTCCAAGTCCAGAAAACACATGTAGACTGGTTGGGCAAACTCCCATGCACCTTCAAGGACCCTGCCGAGAGTATAGAGCTGGTCCACAATTCCACGACCAGGACGAAAACCACACTGTTCCTCCTGAATCCGAGGTTCGACTATCCGGCGCAGCCTCCTCTCCAGTACACCTGAATAAACCTTACCGGGAAGGCTGAGGAGTGTGATCCCACGATAGTTAGAGCACACCCTCCGGTTCCCCTTCTTAAAGAGAGGAACCACCACCCAATCCAGAGGTACCGCCCCCGATGTCCACGCGATGCTGCAGAGTCTTGTCAACCAAGACAGCCCCACAGCATCCAGAGCCTTAAAGAACTACGGGCGGATCTCATCTACCCCCGGGGCCTTGCCACCGAGGAGCTTTTTAACTACCTCAGCAAAATCAGCCCCATATTTATATATATATATATATATATATATATATATATATATATATATATATATATATATATATATATATATATATATATATATATATATATATATATATATATATATATATGAATGTATATATATATATATATATATATATATATATATATATATATATATATATATATATATATATATATATATATATATGAATGTATATATATATATATATATATATATATATATATATATATATGAATGTATATATATATATATATATATATATATATATATATATATATATATATATATATATATATATATATATATTTGTCATAGTGAGTAAAAAACAATATTTTGTATTTGCAAAACTTACAAAAACAACTAAATCTAGTAAAACTCACATGGTTTTGGAGTTATGTTTATAAAACTTTAATATTTAGTATGACAGTTAGACTGTCATATTAAGTAAAAAAAACTAACTTGTTTCTTTACAAACCTTACAAAATATTTTTTTCCGGTAAAACTCACAAAGATACATTTCTCCAGGCATTATTAGCCATTTTGCATGTGTGGTTTAGTAGTTGTGTTTAAAAAAACTGTCAGATTGAATGTGACAGTATACTGTCGTAGTGAGTAAAACCAATATTTTGTATTTGAAAAACTTACAAAAACAATTGCTTCTAGTAAAACTCACATGGATACAATATTACAGGCATTTTTAGACATAATGCATGTTTGGTTTTGGAGTAATATTTATATAACTTTCACATTTAATATGACAGTATAACTGTCATAATGAGTAAAAAAAACCTATTTTTTTCAGGCATTATTAACCATTTTGAATGTGTGGTTTAGGAGTTATGTTTACATAACTGTCATATTGAATGTGGCAATATGACAATATGAGTAAAACCTAATTTTTGTATATGTAAACCTTACCAAAATACCTTATTCTGGTTAAACTCACATAGATACAATATAACAGGCATTTTTAGACATAATGCATGTTTGGTTTTGGAGTTATGTTTATATAACTTTTACATTTACTATGACAGTTATACCATCATATTGAGTAAAAAAAACTAACTTGTGTCTTTATAAATCTTACAAATTATTTTTTTTCCAGTAAAAGTCACAAATATTCCTTTCTCTAGGCATTATTAGCCATTTAGCATGTTTGGTTTAGGAGTTATGTTTAAATAACTGTCATTTTGAACATGGCAGTTATACTGTCATTATGAGTAAAACCCAAATTTTGTATTTGTAAACCTTACCAAAATACCTGATTCTGGTAAAACTCACATAGATTCAATATTACAAGCATTTTTAGACCGATTGCAGGTTTGGTTTTGAACTTATGTTTATTTAACTTTCATATTACTACGACAGTTACACTGTCATATTGAGTAAAAAAAACTAACTTGTGTCGTTACAAACCTTACAAACTATTTTTTTTTTCCATTAAAACTTACAAAGATACATTTTTCCACGCATTATTAGCCATTTTGCATGTGTGGTTTAGGAGTTATGTTTACATAACTGTCATTTTGAATATGGCAGTTATACTGTCATAGTGAGTAAAACCTAATTTTTGTATTTGTTAACCTTAACAAAATACTTGATTCTAGTAAAAGTGAGTATAGAGCTGGTCCACAATTCCTTTGGTTTTGGAGTTATGTTTATATAACTTTCATATGTAGTACGACATTTACACTGTCATATTGAGTAAAAAAAACTAACTTGTGTCTTTACAAACCTTACAAAATATTTTTTTTTCCAGTTAAACTCACAAAGATACCTTTCTCCAGGCATTATTAGCCATTTAGCATGTTTGGTTTAGGAGTTATGTTTAAATAACTGTAATTTTGAATGTGGCAGTTATACTGCCATTATGAGTAAAACCTACTGTTTGTATTTGTAAACCCTACCAAAATACCTGATTCTGGTCAAACTCTCATAGATTTAATATTACATGCATTTTTAGACATAATGCATGTTTGGTTTCGGAGTTATGTTTTTATAACTTTCATATTTAGTATGACAGTTATACATCATATTAAGTAAAAAAACAAACTAATTTGTATCTTTACAAACCTTATTATTGTTATTTTGAATGTGCCACCTATACTGTCATTATGAGTAAAAAAAACTAACTTGTGTCTTTACAAACCTTACAAAATATTTGTTTTTCCAGTTAAACTCACAAAGATACATTTCTCCAGGCATTATTAGCTATTTATCTTGTTTGGTTTAGGAGTTATGTTTAAATAACTGTCACATTGAGTGTTTCAGTTATACTGTCATTATAGGTAAAACCTATTTTTTGTATTTGTAAACCTTACCAAAATACCTGATTATGGTAAAACCCACATAGATACAATATTACAGGAATTTTCAGACATAAAGTATGTTTGGTTTTCGAGTTATGTTTTTATAACTTTCATATTTAGTATGACAGTTATACATCATCTTAAGTAAAAAAACAAACTAATTTGTATCTTTACAAACCTTACAAAATATTGTTTTCCAGTGAAATTCACAAATATACATTTCTCTAGGCATTATTAGTCATTTTGCATTTGTTTTTTAGGAGTTATGTTTAAATAACTGTCATATTAAGTGTGGCAATTAAACTGTCACAATGAGTAAAACCCATATTTTGTATTTGTAAACCTTACCAAAATACCTGATTCTGATAAAACTCACATAAAATAAATATTACAGACATTTTTAGACGGATTGCATGTTTGGTTTTGGAGTTATGTTTATAAAACTTTCATATATAGTATGACAGCTATACTGTTAATTTGAGTAAACAAAACTAACTTGTGTCTTTACAAACCTTACAAAATATGTTTTTCCAGTAAAATTCACAAAGACACAATCCTCTAGGCATGATTAGCTATTTTGTCAGATTGATTGTGACAGTATAATGACATTATGAGTAAAACTAATATTTTGTATTCGTAAACCTTACAAAAAACAACTGATTCTATAGTAAAACTCACGTGGATACAAAATTATAGGCATTTTTAGACATAATGCATGTTTGGTTTTGGAGTTATGTTTAGATAATTGTCATATTGAATGTGGCAGTTATACTGTCATTATGAGTAAAACCTAATTTTTGTATTTGTCAACCTTACCAAAATACCGGATTCTGGTAAAACTCCAATGGATACAATATTACAGGCATTTTTAGACATAATGCATTTTGGTTTTGGAGTTATGTTTATATAACTTTCATATTTAGTATGACAGCTATACCATCATATTAAATAAAAAAAAACTAACTTGTGTCTTTATAAACCTTACAAATTATTTTTTTTCCAGTAAAACTCACAAAGATACATTTCTCCAGGTATTATTAGCCATTTATCATGTTTGTTTTAGGAGTCATGTTTAAATAACTGTCATATCAAATGTTGCAGTTATACTGTCATTATGAGTACAACCCAAGTTTTGTATTTGTAAACCTATCCAAAATACCTGATTCTGGTAAAACTCACATACATTCAATATTACAGAAAGTTTAAGACGGATTGCAAGTTTGGTTTAGAAGTTTGGTTTTGGAATTAAGTTTATATAACTTTCATTTTTAGTATGACAGTTATACCATCATATTGAGTAAAAAAAAAACTAACTTTTGTCTTTACAAACCTTACAAAATATTTTTTTTCTAGTAAAACTCACAAAGATTCATTTCTCCAGGCATTATTAGCCATTTAGCATATTTGTTTTAGGAGTTATGTTTAAATAACTGTTATTTTGAATATGGCAGTTATACTGTCATTATGAGTAAAACCCAATGTTTGTATTTGTAAACCTTACCAAAATACCTGATTCTGGTAAAACTCACATAGATTCAATATTACAGGCATTTTTAGACGGATTGCAAGTTTGGTTTTGATGTTATATTTATTCAACTTTCATATTTAGTATGACAGTTATACTGTCAAATTTAGTAAAAAAAAAAAGCTAACGTGTCTTTTCAAACCTTACAAACTATTTTTTTCCAGTAAAACTTACAAAGATACATTTCTCCATGCATTATTAGACATTTTGCATGCATGGTTTAGGAGTTATGTTTAAATAACAGTCAGATTGAATGTGACAGTATACTGTCATAGTAGTTTACTCAATATGCCAGTATTGTTCTTAAAATCCTGAGATAATGCGAAAAAAGCAATAAAAATGTTTTTCAACATAATTCCTACACCTTAACATGCAACATGTCTAATAATAACTGGAGACATGTATATTTTGTTAGTTTTACTAGAAAATGGATCTTTTGTAAGTTTTGCAACGACGCAAGTTTTTTGTAATTCAATATGACAGTATAACTGTCAAACTAAATGTAAAAGTTATATAAACATAACTCCAAAAATGAACATGCATTATGTCTAAAAATTTTGTATCTATGTGAGTTTTACCAGAATCAGGTAATTTGGTAAAGTTTACAAATACAAAAATTGGGTTTTTCTCATAATGACAGTATAACTGCTACATTCAATTTGACAGTTTTTTAAACATAACTTCCTAACCACACATGCAAATAAATGGGTTATACTTGTATAGCGCTTTTCTACCTTCAAGGTACTCAAAGCGCTTTGACAGTATTTCCACATTCATCCATTCACACACACATTCACACACTGATGGCGGGAGCTGCCATGCAAGGCGCTAACCAGCAGCCATCAGGAGCAAGGGGTGAAGTGTCTTGCCCAAGGACACAACGGACGTGACTAGGATGGTAGAATGTTGGGATTGAACCCCAGTAACCAGCAACCCTCCGATTGCTGGCACGGCCACTCTACCAAATTTGCCACGCCTAATAAAGTCTAAAACAATGCATCCTTGTAAGTTTTAATCTAAACATATGCTATTTTAAGGCTTGCAAACACAAAAAGTAGTTTTTTACTCATTATGACAGTAATGTTCTTAAAATCCTGAGATAATGCGAAATAAGCAACAAAAATGTTTTTCAAAATAATTCCTACACCAAACATGCAACATGTCTAATAATGCCTAAAGACATGTATCTTTGTTAGTTTTACTAGACGAACTATCTTTTGTAAGTTTTGCAAATACGCAAATTAGTTTTTTTAATTCAATATGACAGTATAACTGTCATACCAAATATGAATGTTATATAACCATAACTCCAAAACTAAACATGCATTATGCCTAAAAATGCCTGTAATATTGTATCTATGCTAGTTTTGCCAGAATCAGGTAATTTGGTAAGGTTTACAAATACAAAAAATTGGGTTTTTGTCATAATGACAGTATAACTGCAAAATTCAATTTGACAGTTATAACACATGCAAATAGGCCAATAAAGCCTAAAACAATGCATCCTTGAGAGTTTTTTTTATGGCTTGCAAACACAAAAAGTAGTTTTTTACTCAATATGACAGTGATGTTCTTAAAATCCTGAGATTATGCGAAAAAAGCAATACAAATATTTTTCAACATAATTCCTACACCAAACATGCAAAAAGTCTAATAATGCCTGGAGACATGTATCTTTGTTAGTTTTACTAAAAAAAATAATATTTTGTAAGGTTTGCAACGATGCAAGTTAGTTTTTTTTATTTAAATATGACAGTATAACTGTCATACCTGATATGAATGTTATATAAACATAACTCCAAAACTGAACATGCATTATGCCTAAAAATGCCTGTAATATTGTATCTATGTGAGTTTCACCAGAATCGGGTAATTTGGTAAGGTTTACAAATACAAAAATTGGGTTTTTCTTTCTGACCGTATAACTGCTACATTCAATTTGACAGTTATTTAAACATAACTTCCTAACCACACATGCAAATAGGCTAATAAAGGCTGAAACAATGCATTCTTGCGAGTTTTACTCCAAACATATGCTATTTTAAGACTTGCAAACACAAAAAGTAGGTTTTTACTCAATATGACAGTAATGTTCTTAAAATCCTGAGATAATGCGAAAAAAGCAATAAAAATGTTTTTCAACATGATTCCTACACCAAACATGCAACATGTCTAATAATGCCTGAAGACATGTATCTTTGTTAGTTTTACTAGAAAAATTGTCTTTTGTAGGTTTTGCAAAGACGCAAGTTAGTTTTTTTATTTAAATATACCTGATATGAATGTTATATAAACATAACTCCAAAACTGAACATGCATTATGCCTAAAAATGCCTGTAATATTGTATCTATGCTAGTTTTACCAGAATCAGGTAATTTGGTAAGGTTTACAAATACAAAAATTTGGTTTTTCTCCTAATGACAGTATAACTGCTACATTCAATTGGACAGTTATTTAAACATAACTTCATAATAACACATGCAAATAGGCTAATAAAGGCTTAAACAATACATCCTTGTGAGTTTTACTCTAAACATATGCTATTTTAAGGCTTGCAAAAGCAAAAAGTAGTTTTTTACTCATTATGATAGTAATGTTCTTAAAATCCTGAGATAATGCGAAATAAGCAATAAAAATGTTTTTCAACATTATTCCTACACCACACATGCAGAATGTCTAATAATGCCTGGAGACATGTATCTTTGTTAGTTTTACAAGAAAAATGACCTTTTGTAAGTTTTGCAAATACGCAAGTTAGTTTTTTTTAATTCATAATGACAGTATAACTGTCATACCACATATAAAAGTTAAATAAACATAACTCCAAAACTGAACATGCATTATGTCTGAAAAAAGCCTAAAATATTGTATCTATTTGAATTTTACAGAATCAGGTAATTTGGTAAGGTTTACAAATACAAAATTTGGGTTTTTGTCATAATGACAGTATAACTGCAAAATTCAATTTGACAGTTATTTAAACATAACTTCATAGTAACACATGCAAATAGGCCAATAAAGCCTAAAACAATGCATCCTTGTGAGTTTTATTCGAAAAATATGCTATTTAAAGACTTGCAAACACAAAAAGTAGTTTTTTACTCAATATGACAGTAATGTTCTTAAAATCCTGAGATAATGCAAAAAAAAACAATACAAATGTTTTTCAACATAATTCCTACACCAAACATGCAAAATGTCTAATAATGCCTGGAGACATGTAGTTAGTTTTACTAGAAAAATGATCTTTTGTAAGGTTTGCAACAATGCAAGTTGTTGTTTTTTTATTTCAATATGACAGTGTAACTGTCTTACAAATATATGAATGTTATATAAACATAACTCCAAAACTGAACATGCATTATGTCTAAAAATGCCTGTAATTTTGCATCTATGTGAGTTTTACCAGAATCAGGTAATTTGGTAAGGTTTACAAATACAAAATTTAGGTTTTTCTCATAATGACAGTATAACTGCTACATTCAATTTGACAGTTATTTAAACATAACTTCCTAACCACACTTGCAAAAAGGTTAATAAAGCCTAAAACAATGCATCCTTGTGAGTTTTACTAGAAACATATGCTTTTTTTAAGGCTTGCAAACACTAAAAGTAGTTTTTTACTCAATATGACAGTAATATTCTTAAAATCCTGAGATAATGCGAAAAAAGCAACAACAAAAAAAAGTTTTTCAACATAATTCCTACACCAAACATGAAAAATGTCTAATAATGCCTGGAGACTTATATCTGTGTTAGTTTTACTAGAAAAATCATATTTTGTAAGGTTTGCAAAGACACAAGATGTTTTTTTTAATTTAATATGACAGTATAGCTGTCTGTTGTCTGTCTATCTGTGTTGGCCCTGCGATGAGGTGGCGACTTGTCCAGGGTGTACCCCGCCTTCCGCCCGATTGTAGCTGAGATAAGCTCCAGCGCCCCCCGCGACCCCAAAGGGAATAAACGGTAGAAAATGGATGGATGGAGTATAGCTGTCATACTAAATATGAAAGTTATTTACACATAAATACAAAATTAAACATGCATTATGTCTAATAATGCCTGTAATATTTTATATACGTGAGTATTATCAGAATCCGTTATGTTGGTAAGGTTTACAAATACAAAAATTAAGGTTTTACTCATAATGACAATATAACTGCCACTTTCAAAATGACAATTATTTAAACATAACTCCTAAACCAAACATGCTAAATGGCTAATAATGCCTGGAGAAGGTATATTTGTAAGTTTTACTGGAAAAAAAAAACATTTTGTAAGGTTTATAAAGACACAAGTTAGTTTTTTTTATTTAATATGATGGTATAACTGTCATACTAAATATGAAAGTTATGTAAACATAACTCCAAAACCAAACATGCAATCTGTCTAAAAATGCCTGTAATATTGAATTTGTGTGAGTTTTACTAGAATCAAGTATTTTGGTAAGGTTTACAAATACAA
Source organism: Nerophis lumbriciformis (assembly GCF_033978685.3). Taxonomy (NCBI): domain Eukaryota; kingdom Metazoa; phylum Chordata; class Actinopteri; order Syngnathiformes; family Syngnathidae; genus Nerophis; species Nerophis lumbriciformis. The sequence continues at coordinate 43,761,469 of NC_084551.2, forward strand.
AAATTAGGTTTTACTCATAATGTCAGTATCACTGCCACACTCAATATGACAGTTATTTAAACTCCTAAACCAAACATGCTAAATGGCTAAAAATGCCTGGGGAAATGTATTTTTGTGAGTTTTACTGGAAACAAATATTATGTAAGGTTTGGAAAGACACAAATTATTTTTTTTTACTCTATATGATTGTATAACTGTCATACTTAATATGAAAGTTATATAAACATAACTCCAAAACCAAACATGCATTATGTCTAAAAATGCCTGCAATGATGCATCTATGTGAGTATTACTAGAATCAGTTGTTTTTGTAAGTTTTGCAAATACAAAATATTGGTTTTACTCACTATGACAGTATACTGTCACATTCAATCTGACAGTTATTGAAACATAACTCCTAAACCACAAATTCAAAATGACAAATAATGCCTCGAGAAATATATCTCTGTGAATTTTTCTGTAGAAAAATATTTTGTAAGGTTTGTAAAAACACAAGTTAGTTTTTTTTACTCAATATGACAGTATAACTGTCTTACTAAATATGAAAGTTATAAAAACATAACTCCAAGACCAAACTTGCAATCCGTCTAAAATGGCTGTAATATTGAATCAATGTGAGTTTTACTAGAATCACTTGTTTTTGTAAGGTTTGCAAATACAAAATATTGGTTTTACTCACTATGACAGTATACTGTCACATTCAATCTGACAGTTATTTAAACATAACTCCTAAACCACACATGCAAAATGACTAATAATGCCTGGAAAAATGTATCTCTGTGAATTTTACTGGAAAAAAAATATTTTGTTAGGTTTGTAAAATTAAAAGTTTGTTATTTTTTACTCATTTGACAATATAACTGTCATACTAAATATGAAAGTTATATAAACATAACTCCAACTGCGATGAGATGGCGACTTGTCCAAGCTGTACCCCGCCTTCCGCCCGATTGTAGCTGAGATAGGCTCCAGCGCCCCCCGCGACCCCAAAAGGGAATAAGCGGTAGAAAATGGATGGATGGAACTCCAAAACCAAACTTGCAATCCGTCTAAAAATGCCTGTAATATTGAATCTATATGAGTTTTACCAAAATCCGGTATTTTGGTAAGGTTTACAAATACAAAAATTTGGTTTTACTCATAATGACAGTATAACTGCCACATTCAAAATGACAGTTATTTAAACATAACTCCTAAACCAAACATGCTAAATGGCTAAGAATGACTGGAGAAATGCATCTTTGTGAGTTTTACTGGAGAAAAAAAAAATTTTGTAAGGTTTGTAAAGACACAAGTTAGTTTTTTTTACTCAATATGACAGTATAACTGTCATACTAAATATGAAAGTTATATAAACATAATTTCAAAACCAAACATGCATTATATCTAAAAATGCCTGTAATATTGTATTTTGTGAGTTTTACTACAATCAAGTATTTTGATAAGGTTTACAAATTACAAAAATTAAGTTTTACTCATAATGACAGTATAACTGCCACACGCAATATGACAGTTATTTAAACATAACTCCTAAACAAAATATGCTAAATGGCTGTTAATGCCTGGAGAAATGTGCCTTTGTGAGTGTTACTGTAAAAAAAAATATTTTGTAATGTTTGTAAAGACACAAGTTAGTTGTTTTTTTTTGCTCCATATGACAGTATAACTGTCATACTAAATGTAAAAGTTATATAAACATAACTCCAAAACCAAACATGCATTATGTCTAAAAATGCTTTTAATATTGTGTCCATGTGAGTTTTAGTAGAATCAGTTGTTTTTGTAAAGTTTGCAAATACAAAATTTTGGTTTTACTCACTATGACAGTATACTGTCACATTCAATCCGACTGTTATTTAAACATAAATTCTAAACCACAGATGCAAAATGGCTAATAATAACTGGAGAAATGTATTTTTGTGAGTTTTACTGGGAAAAAATATTTTGTAAGGTTTGTAAAGACACAAGTTAGTTTTTTTTTACTCAATATGATGGTATAACTGTCATACTAAATATGAAAGTTATATAAACATAACTCCAAAACCAAACATGCCTTATGTTTAAAAATGCTTGAATTTTGAATCCATGTGAGTTTTACTAGAAACAGGTATTTTGGTAAGGTTTACAAATACAAAAAATAGGTTTTACTCATAATGACAGTATAACGGCCACATACAAAATGACAGTTATTTAAACATAACTCCTAAACAAAATATGCTAAATGTCTAATAACGCCTGGAGAAAGATATCTTTGTGAGTTTTACTGGAAAAAAAAAATATTTTGTAAGGTTTGTAAAGACACAAGTTAGTTGTTTTTTTTACTCAATTTGACAGTATAACTGTCATACTAAATGTAAAAGTTATATAAACATAACTCCAAAACCAAACATGCATTATGTCTAAAAATGCCTGTAATATTGTATCCATGTAAATTTTACTAGAATCAGTTGTTTTTGTAAGTTTTGCAAATACAAAATATTGGTTTTACTCACTAGGACAGTTTTAAAAATAACTGTCAAATTCAATCTGACAGTTATCTCTCCTAATCCAAACATGCTAAATGGCTAATAATGCCTGGAGAAATTAATCTTTGTGAGTTTTACTGGGAAAAAAAATATTTTGTAAGGTTTGTAAAGACACAAGTTAGTTTTTTTTACTTAATATGATAGTATAACTGTCATACTAAATATAAAAGTTAAATAAACATATCTCCAAAACCAAACTTGCAATCCGTCTAAAAATGCCTGTAGTATTGAATCTATGTGAGTTTTACCAGAATCAGATATTTTGGAAAGGTTTACAAATACAAAACTTGGGTTATACTCATAATGACAGTATAACTGCAACATTTGATATGACAGTTATTTTAACATAACTCTTAAACCACACATGCAAAATGGCTAATAATGCCTGGAGAAATGTATCTTTGTAAGTTTTACTAGAAAAAAAATATTTTGTAAGGTTTGTAAAGACAAAAGTTAGTTTTTTTTACTCAATATGATGGTATAACTGTCATACTAAATATGAAAGTTATATAAACATAATTCCAAAACCAAACACCTAAACCAAACTTGCAATATGTCTTAAACTGCCTGTAATATTGAATATATGTGAGTTTGACCAGAATCAGGTATTTTGGTAAGGTTTACAAATACAAAACCTGGGTTTTACTCATAATGACAGTATAACTGCAACATTTGATATGAAAGTTATTTAAACATAACTCCTAAACCACACATGCAAAATGGCTAATAATGCCTGGAGAAATGTATCTTGGTGAGTTTTACTGGGGAAAATAAAATTGTATGGTTTTTGTAAAGACACAAGTTACTTTTTTTTACTCAATATGACAGTATAACTGTCATACTAAATTTGAAAGTTATATAAACATAACTCCAAAACCAAACATGCATTATGTCTAAAAATGCCTGTTATATTGTATCCATGTGTGTTTTACTAGAAACAGTTGTTTTTGTAAGGTTTGCAAATACAAAATATTGGCTTTAAAAAGTATTAAAAACATTCAATCTGACAGTTATTTAAACATAACTCATAAACGACACATGCAAAATGGCTAATAAACCTGGAGAAATGTAGTTTTACTAGAATAATGACCTTTTGTAAGGTTTGCAAAGACACAAGTTAGTTTTTTTTACACAATATGACGGTACAACTGTCATACTAAATATAAAAGTTATATAACATAACTCCAAAACAAAACTCGAAAACCAAATATGCAATCCGTCTAAAAATGCCTGTAATATTGAATATATGTGAGTTTTATCAGAATCATATATTTTGGTAAGGTTTACAAATACAAAAAATAGGTTTTACTCATAATGACAGTATAATTGCCACACTCAATATGACAGTTATTTAAACATAACAACCAATCATGTTAAATGGCTAATAATGCCTGGCGAAAAGTATCTTTGTGAGTTTTACTGGGAAAAAAATATTTTGTAAGGTTTGTAAAGACACAAGTTAGTTTTTTTTAACTCAATATGACAGTATAACTGTCATACTAAATGTAAACGTTATATAAATATAACTCCAAAACCAATGTCTAAAAATGGCTGTAATATTGTATCCATGTGAGTTTTACTAAAATCAGTTGTTTTGTAAGGTTTGCAAATACAAAATATTGGTTTTAATCACTATGACAGTATACTGTCACATTCAATCTGACCGTTATTTAAACATAACTACTAAACCACACATGCAAAATGGCTAAAAATGCCTGGAGAGATGTATCTATGTGAGTTTTACTGGAAAAAAAGAATTCGTAAGGTTTATAAAGACACAAGTTATTTTATTTTTTTTACTCAATATGACAGTATTACTGTCATACTAAATGTAAAAGTTATATAAACATAACTCCAAAACAAAACATGCATTATGTCTAAAAATGCCTGTAATATTGTATCCATGTGAGTTTTACTAGAATCAGTTGTTTTTGTAAGGTTTGCAACTATTACATTTTGGTTTTACACAGTATGACAGTATACTGTCACATTTAATCTGACTGTTATTCAAACATAAATTTTAAACCACAGATGCAAAATGGCTAATAATAACTGGAGAATTTCATTTTTGTGAGATTTCCTGGAAAAAAAAATATTTTGTAAGGTTTGTATAGACACAAGTTAGTTTTTTTTACTCAATATGATGGAAATATGCTTTAGTTCTAAAAAAATCCTGTAATATTGTATCTAAGTGAGTTTTCTCAGAATCAGGTATTTTGGTAAGGTTTACAAATACAAACAATAGGTTTTACTCATAATGACAGTATAACTGCCACACTCAATATGACAGTTATTTAAACATAACTCCTAAACCAAACATGATTAATGGCTAATAATGCCTAGAGAAATGTATCTTTGTGAGTTTTACTGGGAAAAAAATAATTTTTAAGGTTTATTAAGAAAAAAGTTAGTTTTTTTTACTCAATATGAAAGTTATATAAACATAACTCCAAAACCAAACATGCATTATGTCTAAAAATGCCTGTAATATTGTATCTATGTGAGTTTTACCAGAATCAAGTAATTTGGTAAGGTTTACAAATACAAAAAGGTTTTACTCACTATGAGAGTATACTGTCACATTCAATCTGACAGTTATTTAAACATACTGTAACCCCTAAACCACACATGCAAAATGGCTAATAATCCCTGGAGAAATGTATCTTTGTGAGTTTTCCTGAAAAAAAAATATTTTGTAAGGTTTGTAAAGACACAAGTTAGTTTTTTTTTACTCATTATGATTGTATAACTGTCATACTAAATATGAAAGTTGTATAAACATAACCCTAAAACCAAACATGCATTAGTATAAAAATGCCTGTAAAATTCTATATATGTGAGTTTTACCAGAATCATGTATTTTGGTAAGGTTTACAAATACAAAAAATAGGTTTTACTCATAATGACAGTATAACTGCCACGTTCAATATAACAGTTATTTAAACATAACTCCTAAACCACACATGCAAAATGGCTAATAATGCCTATATAAATGTATCTTTGTGAGTTTTACTGGGGAAAAAAAAAATATTTTTTAAGGTTTGTAGAGACACAAGTTAGTTGTTTTTTTTACTCAATATGACAGTATAACTGTCATATTTAATGTTAAAAATGTATAAACATAACTCCAAAACCAAAGATGCATTATGTCTAAAAATGCATGTAATATTGTATCCATGTGAGTTTTACTAGAATCAGGTATTTTGGTAAGGTTTACATATACAAAAATTAGGTTTTACTAATAATGACAGTATAACTGCCACACTCAATATGAGAGTTATTTAAACGACACATGCGAAATGGTTAATAATGCCTGGAGAAATTTATCTTTGTGAGTTTCACTGGAAAAAAATAAATTGTAAGGTTTGTAAAGACACAAGTTTGTTTTTTTTACTCAATATGATGGCATACTGTCCTACAAAATGTGAACGTTATATACACATAACGCCAAAACCAAAATTGCATTTTGTCTAAAAATGCCTATAATATTGTATCTATGTGAGTTTTAGTAGAATCAATTGTTTTTGTAAGGTTTGCAAATACAAAATTTTGGTTTTACTCAGTATGACAGTATACTGTCACATTCAATCTGACTGTTATTTAAACATAAATTCTAAACCACAGATGCAAAATGGCTAATAATGCCTGGAGAAATGTATTTTTGTGAGTTTTACTGGAAAAAAATATTTTGTAAGGTTTGTATTAACACAAGTTAGTTTTTTTTACTCAATATGATGGTATAACTGTCTTACTAAATTTGAAAGTTATAAAAACATAACTTCAAAACCAAACTTGCAATCCGTCTACAAATGCCTGTAATATTGAATCTATGTGAGTTTTACTAGAATCAGTTGTTTTTGTAAGATTTACAAATACAAAAATTAGGTTTTACTCATAATGACAGTATAACTGCCACACTCAAAATGACAGTTATTTAAACATAACTCCTAAACCAAACATGCTAAATGGCTAATAATGCCTGGAAGAATGTATATTTGTGAGTTTTACTGGAAAAACATATTTTGTTAGGTTTTAAAAACACAAGTTAGTTTTTTTTACTCAATATGACAGTATGACTGTCACACTAAATGTAAAAGTTATATAAACATAACTCCAAAACCAAACATGCATTATGTCTAAAAATGCCTGTAATATTGTATCCATGTGAGTTTTACTAGAATCAGTTGTTTTTTGTAAGGTTTGCAAAAACAAAATATTGGTTTTACTCACTATGACAGTGTTCTGTCACATTCAATCTGACAGTTATTTAAACATAACTCCTAAACCAAACATGCAAATTGGTTAATAATGCCTGGAGGAATGTATCTTTGTGAGTTTTACTGGAAAAACATCTTTTGTAAGGTTTTTAAAGACACATATTAGTTTTGTTTTACTTAATATGACAGTATAACTGTCAAACTAAATATGAAAGTTATATAAACATAACTCCAAAACCAAACATGCAATCCGTCTAAAATAATAATATGGAATCTATGTAAGTTCTACTAGAATATGGTATTTTGGTAAGGTTTACAAATACAAAAATTAGGTTTTACTCATAATGACTGTATAACTGCCACACTCAATATGACAGTTTTTTAAACATAACTCCTAAACCAAACATGATTAATGGCTAATAATGCCTAGAGAAATGTATCTTTGTGAGTTTTACTGGAAAAAAATAATTTTTAAGGTTTATTAAGAAAAAAGTTAGTTTTTTTTACTCAATATGAAAGTTATATAAACATAACTCCAAAACCAAACATGCATTATGTCTAAAAATGCCTGTAATATTGTATCTATGTGAGTTTTACCAGAATCAAGTAATTTGGTAAGGTTTACAAATACAAAAAGGTTTTACTCACTATGAGAGTATACTGTCACATTCAATCTGACAGTTATTTAAACATACTGTAACCCCTAAACCACACATGCAAAATGGCTAATAATCCCTGGAGAAATGTATCTTTGTGAGTTTTCCTGAAAAAAAAATATTTTGTAAGGTTTGTAAAGACACAAGTTAGTTTTTTTTTACTCATTATGATTGTATAACTGTCATACTAAATATGAAAGTTGTATAAACATAACCCTAAAACCAAACATGCATTAGTATAAAAATGCTTTTAAAATTCTATATATGTGAGTTTTACCAGAATCATGTATTTTGGTAAGGTTTACAAATACAAAAAATAGGTTTTACTCATAATGACAGTATAACTGCCACGTTCAATATAACAGTTATTTAAACATAACTCCTAAACCACACATGCAAAATGGCTAATAATGCCTATATAAATGTATCTTTGTGAGTTTTACTGGGGAAAAAAAAAATATTTTTTAAGGTTTGTAGAGACACAAGTTAGTTGTTTTTTTTACTCAATATGACAGTATAACTGTCATATTTAATGTTAAAAATGTATAAACATAACTCCAAAACCAAAGATGCATTATGTCTAAAAATGCATGTAATATTGTATCCATGTGAGTTTTACTAGAATCAGGTATTTTGGTAAGGTTTACATATACAAAAATTAGGTTTTACTAATAATGACAGTATAACTGCCACACTCAATATGACAGTTATTTAAACGACACATGCGAAATGGTTAATAATGCCTGGAGAAATTTATCTTTGTGAGTTTCACTGGAAAAAAATAAATTGTAAGGTTTGTAAAGACACAAGTTTGTTTTTTTTACTCAATATGATGGCATACTGTCCTACAAAATGTGAACGTTATATACACATAACGCCAAAACCAAAATTGCATTTTGTCTAAAAATGCCTATAATATTGTATCTATGTGAGTTTTAGTAGAATCAATTGTTTTTGTAAGGTTTGCAAATACAAAATTTTGGTTTTACTCAGGATGACAGTATACTGTCACATTCAATCTGACTGTTATTTAAACATAAATTCTAAACCACAGATGCAAAATGGCTAATAATGCCTGGAGAAATGTATTTTTGTGAGTTTTACTGGAAAAAAATATTTTGTAAGGTTTGTATTAACACAAGTTAGTTTTTTTTACTCAATATGATGGTATAACTGTCTTACTAAATTTGAAAGTTATAAAAACATAACTTCAAAACCAAACTTGCAATCCGTCTACAAATGCCTGTAATATTGAATCTATGTGAGTTTTACTAGAATCAGTTGTTTTTGTAAGATTTACAAATACAAAAATTAGGTTTTACGCATAATGACAGTATAACTGCCACACTCAAAATGACAGTTATTTAAACATAACTCCTAAACCAAACATGCTAAATGGCTAATAATGCCTGGAGGAATGTATATTTGTGAGTTTTACTGGAAAAACATATTTTGTTAGGTTTTAAAAACACAAGTTAGTTTTTTTTACTCAATATGACAGTATGACTGTCACACTAAATGTAAAAGTTATATAAACATAACTCCAAAACCAAACATGCATTATGTCTAAAAATGCCTGTAATATTGTATCCATGTGAGTTTTACTAGAATCAGTTGTTTTTTGTAAGGTTTGCAAAAACAAAATATTGGTTTTACTCACTATGACAGTGTTCTGTCACATTCAATCTGACAGTTATTTAAACATAACTCCTAAACCAAACATGCAAATTGGTTAATAATGCCTGGAGGAATGTATCTTTGTGAGTTTTACTGGAAAAACATCTTTTGTAAGGTTTTTAAAGACACATATTAGTTTTGTTTTACTTAATATGACAGTATAACTGTCATACTAAATATGAAAGTTTTATAAACATAACTCCAAAACCAAACATGCAATCCGTCTAAAATAATAATATGGAATCTATGTGAGTTCTACTAGAATATGGTATTTTGGTAAGGTTTACAAATACAAAAATTAGGTTTTACTCATAATGACAGTATAACTGCCACACTCAATATGACAGTTTTTTAAACATAACTCCTAAACGACAAATTCAAAATGGCTAATAATGCCTGGAGAAATGTATCTTTCTGAGTTTTACTGGAAAAAAAATGTTTGTTAGGTTTGTAAAGACACAAGTTAGTTTTTTTTTTTACTCAATATGACAGTGTAACTGTCATACCTAATGTTAAAAATGTATAAACATAACTCCAAAACCATACTTGCCAACCCTCCCGGATTTTCCGGGAGACTCCCGAAATTCAGCGCCTCTCCCGAAAACCTCCCGGGACAAATTTTCTCCCGGAAATCTCTCGAAATTCAGGCGGAGCTGGAAGCCATGCCCCCTCCAGCTCCATGGGGACCTGAGTGACATGTCAACAGCCTGTTTTCACATCCGCTTTCCCACAATATAAACAGCGTGCCTACCCAAACACGTTATAACTGTAGAATGATCGAGGGCGAGTTCTTGGTTTTTTATGTGGGTTTATTGTTAGGCAGTTTCATTAACGTCCTCCCAGCGCGGTAACAACACACAACAACAGCAGTTATGTTTTATTCTACTGTAAAGCAGTTTGTCTGCCGTAAACAGCAATGTTGTTGTAATATATTGAGTTGGAGGCAATAACCAGGGGAGGTGATGAAGTACATCTCTTTACTGTAGACATCAGAACAGACTCACACACTTGACGTCCGGTGCGCAACACCACGTAAATCGTTGGCCAACCAAAAAGAAACCCCAGTACGCTATAGCCAACATTCACCAGGAGATGGCAATAGAAAAACATAGATCACTCTATTACATTCCTCCCCTTTTAGAAATGTAGAAGTTACTCAAAATAAATAAACAACCCAACCAAAAAATGCAGCAGCTCAATTAAAAAAACTGTACTTAAGCCACATTCTTTTTTTTTTTTTTTAGTACTGAACTCTTAACCCTCATTTGTAAACAATAACATGCTTATTATAAGAACAGTATTTGTACACCTTTAACACAGATTTTTATAGTGTATTCAGAGATTCCGTTTTTTTGGTGGTACTCGAAACCCTTCTGGGTACCTGCGAAAGGGTGTTCAGCATGGTTAGAAAAATAGTGACAGAGAATAGAACAAGGATGGACAATTCAACCCTTAACTCAACAATGAGTAGATGAGTGTTATGTGTGTGTAGATGTGTAAATAAATGAACACTGAAATTCAAGTATTTATTTTATTTATATATATATATATATATATATATATATATATATATATATATATATATATATATATATATATATATATATATATAAATAAAAGAAATACTTGAATTATACATACATATATATATATATATACATATATATATATATATATATATATATATATATATATAAATAAAAGAAATACTTGAATTATACATACATATATATATATATATATATATATATATATATATATATATATACATACATATATATATATATATATATATATATATATATGTATTTATATATATATATATCCATCCATCCATCTTCTTCCGCTTATCCGAGGTCGGGTCGCGGGGGCAGCAGCCTAAGCAGGGAAGCCCAGACTTCCCTCTCCCCAGCCACTTGTCCAGCTCTTCCTGTGGGACCCCGAGGCGTTCCCAGGCCAGCCGGGAGACATAGTCTTCCCAACGTGTCCTGGGTCTTCCCCGCGGCCTCCTACCGGTCGGACGTGCCCTAAACACCTCCCTAGGGAGGCGTTCGGGTGGCATCCTGACCAGATGCCCGAACCACCTCATCTGGCTCCTCTCGATGTGGAGGAGCAGCGGCTTTACTTTGAGCTCCCCCCGGATGGCAGAGCTTCTCACCCTATCTCTAAGGGAGAGCCCCGCCACCCGGCGGAGGAAACTCATTTCGGCCGCTTGTACCCGTGATCTTGTCTTTTCGGTCATAACCCAAAGCTCATGACCATAGGTGAGGATGGGAACGTAGATCGACCGGTAAATTGAGAGCTTTGCCTTCCGGCTCAGCTCCTTCTTCACCACAACGGATCGATACAGCGTCCGCATTACTGAAGACGCCGCACCGATCCGCCTGTCGATCTCACGATCCACTCTTCCCTCACTCGTGAACAAGACTCCGAGGTACTTGAACTCCTCCATTTGGGGCAAGATCTCCTCCCCAACCCGGAGATGGCACTCCACCCTTTTCCGGGCGAGAACCATGGACTCGGACTTGGAGGTGCTGATTCTCATCCCAGTCGCTTCACACTCGGCTGCGAACCGATCCAGTGAGAGCTGAAGATCCTGGCCAGATGAAGCCATCAGGACCACATCATCTGCACAAAGCAGAGACCTAATCCTGCAGCAACCAAACCAGATCCCCTCAACGCCTTGACTGCGCCGAGAAATTCTGTCCATAAAAGTTATGAACAGAATCGGTGACAAAGGGCAGCCTTGGCGGAGTCCAACCCTCACTGGAAACGTGTCCGACTTACTGCCGGCAATGCGGACCAAGCTCTGGCACTGAGCATACAGGGAGCGGACTGCCACAATCAGACAGTCCGATACCCCATACTCTCTGAGCACTCCCCACAGGACTTCCCGAGGGACACGGTCGAATGCCTTCTCCAAGTCCAGAAAACACATGTAGACTGGTTGGGCAAACTCCCATGCACCCTCAAAGACCCTGCCGAGAGTATAGAGCTGGTCCACAATTCCACGACCAGGACGAAAACCACACTGTTCCTCCTGAATCCGAGGTTCGACTATCCGGCGTAGCCTCCTCTCCAGTACACCTGAATAGACCTTACCGGGAAGGCTGAGGAGTGTGATCCCACGATAGTTAGAGCCAACCCTCCGGTTCCCCTTCTTAAAGAGAGGAACCACCACCCCGGTCTGCCAATCCAGAGGTACCACCCCCGATGTCCACGCGATGCTGCAGAGTCTGGTCAACCAAGACAGCCCCACAGCATCCAGAAACTTAAGGAACTCCGGGCGGATCTCATCTACCCCCGGGGCCTTGCCACCGAGGAGCTTTTTAACTACCTCAGCAACTTCAGCCCCATATATATATATATATAAATATATATATATATATATATATATATATATATATATATATATATATATATATATATATATATATATATCCATCCATCCATCCATCCATTTTCTACCGCTTATTCCCTTTGGGGTCGCGGGGGCGCTGGAGCCTATCTATATATATATAAATGTATATGTCATAGTGAGTAAAAAACAATATTTTGTATTTGCAAAACTTACAAAAACAACTAAATCTAGTAAAACTCACATGGATACAAAATTACAGCCATTTTTAGACATAATGCATGTTTGGTTTTGGAGTTATGTTTATATAACTTTAATATTTAGTATGACAGTTAGACTGTCATATTAAGTAACAAAAATTTACTTGTTTCTTTACAAACCTTACAAAATATTTTTTTTCCGGTAAAACTCACAAAGATACATTTCTCCAGGCATTATTAGCCATTTTGCATGTGTGGTTTAGTAGTTATGTTTAAAAAAAACTGTCAGATTGAATGTGACAGTATACTGTCATAGTGAGTAAAACCAATATTTTGTATTTGAAAAACTTACAAAAACAACTGATTCTAGTAAAACTCACATGGATACAATATTACAGGCATTTTTAGACATAACGCATGTTTGGTTTTGGAGTAATATTTATATAACTTTCACATTTAATATGACAGTATAACTGTCATAATGAGTAAAAAAAACCTATTTTTTCAGGCATTATTAACCATTTTGCATGTGTGGTTTAGGAGTTATGTTTACATAACTGTCATATTGAGTGTGGCAGTTATACTGTCATTTTGAGTAAAACCTAATTTTTGTATATGTAAACCTTACCAAAATACCTGATTCTGGTTAAACTCACATAGATACAATATAACAGGCATTTTTAGACATAATGCATGTTTGGTTTTGGAGTTATGTTTATATAACTTTTACATTTAGTATGACAGTTATACCATCATATTGAGTAAAAAAAACTAACTTGTGTCTTTATAAACCTTACAAAAAAAAATTTTTCCATAAAAGTCACAAAGATTCCTTTCTCTAGGCATTATTAGCCATTTAGCATGTTTGGTTTAGGAGTTATGTTTAAATAACTGTCATTTTGAATGTGGCAGTTATACTGTAATTATGAGTAAAACCTAATTTTTGTATTTGTAAACCTTACCAAAATACCTGATTCTGGTAAAACTCACAGAGATTCAATATTACAGGCATTTTTAGATGGACTGCAAGTTTAGTTTTGGAGTTATGTTTATTTAACTTCCATATTTAGTATGACAGTTATACTGTCATATTGAGTAAAAAAACAACTAACTTGTGTTTTTACAAACTTAAAAAATATTTTTTTTCCAGTAAAACTCGCAAAGATACATTTCTCCAGGCATTATTAGTCGTTTTGTATGTGTGGTTTGGGAGTTATGTTGAAATAACTGTCAGATTGAATGTGGCAGTTATACTGTCATAGTGGGTAAAATCAATATTTTGTATTTGCAAACCTTACAAAAACAACTGATTCTAGTAAAAGTCACATGGATACAATATTATAGGCATTTTAGACGGATTGCAAGTTTGGTCTTGGAGTTACGTTTTTATAACTTTCATATTTAGTATGACAGTTATACTGTCATATTGAATAAAAAAAAAACTAACTGGTGTCTTTACAAACCTTACAAAATATTTTTTCCCAGTAAAACTCACAAAGATACCTTTCTCCATGCATAATTAGCCATTTATCATGTTTTGTTGAGGAGTTATGTTTAAATAACCGTCATTTTGAATGTGGCAGTTATACTGTCATTATGAGTGAAACCTATTTTTTGTATTTGTAAACCGAACCAAAATACCTGATTCTGGTAAAACTCACATAGATTCAATATTATAGGCATTTTAGACGGATTGCAAGTTTGGTCTTGGAGTTACGTTTTTATAACTTTTATATTTAGTATGACAGTTATACTGTCATATTGAGTAAAAAAAAACTAACTTGTGTTTTTACAAACCTTACAAAATATTTTTTTCCAGAAAAATTCACAGAGATATATTTCTCGAGGCATTATTAGTCATTTTGAATTTGTGGTTTAGGAGTTTTGTTTCAATAACTGTCAGATTGAATGTGACAGTATACTGTCATAGTGAGTAAAACCAATTATTTGTATTTGCAAAACTTACAAAAACAACTAATTCTAGTAATACTCACATAGATACATCATTGCAGGCATTTTTAGACATAATGCATGTTTGGTTTTGGAGTTATGTTTATGTAACTTTGACATTTAGTATTACAGTTATACTTTATTTTTGAGTTGAAAAAACTAACTTGTTTCTTTACAAACCTTACAAAATAATTTTTTTCACAGTAAACTCACAAAAATACATTTTTAGACATAATGCATGTTTGGTTTTGGAGTAATATTTATATAACTTTCACATTTAATATGACAGTATAACTGTCATAATGAGTAAAAAAAAAACCTATTTTTTCAGGCATTATTAACCATTTTGCATGTGTGGTTTAGGAGTTATGTTTACATAACTGTCATATTGAGTGTGGCAGTTATACTGTCATTTTGAGTAAAACCTAATTTTTGTATATGTAAACCTTACCAAAATACCTGATTCTGGTTAAACTCACATAGATACAATATAACAGGCATTTTTAGACATAATGCATGTTTGGTTTTGGAGTTATGTTTATATAACTTTTACATTTAGTATGACAGTTATACCATCATATTGAGTAAAAAAAACTAACTTGTGTCTTTATAAACCTTACAAATTATTTTTTTCCATAAAAGTCACAAAGATTCCTTTCTCTAGGCATTATTAGCCATTTAGCATGTTTGGTTTAGGAGTTATGTTTAAATAACTGTCATTTTGAATGTGGCAGTTATACTGTAATTATGAGTAAAACCTAATTTTTGTATTTGTAAACCTTACAAAAACAACTGATTCTAGTAAAACTCACATGGATACAATGTTACAGGCATTTTTAGATATAATGCATGTTTGGTTTTGGAGTTAGGTTAATATATTTTTTACATTTAGTATGACAGTTATACTGTCAGTTTGAGTAAAAAAAAAACTAACTGGTGTCTTAACAAACCTTACAAAAAAAAATGTTTCCAGTAAAACTCACAAAGATACCTTTCTCCAGGCATAATTAGCCATTTAGCATGTTTTGTTGAGGAGTTATGTTTAAATAACCGTCATTTTGAATTTGGCAGTTATACTGTCATTATGAGTGAAACCTAATTTTTGTATTTGTAAACCTTACCAAAATACCTGATTCTGGTAAAACTCACATAGATTCAATATTATAGGCATTTTAGACGGATTGCAAGTTTGGTCTTGGAGTTATGTTTTTATAACTTTCATATTTATACTGTCATATTGAGTAAAAAAAATCTAACTTGTGTTTTTACAAACCCTACAAAATATTTTTTTCCAGAAAAATTCACAGAGATATATTTCTCGAGGCATTATTAGTCATTTTGAATTTGTGGTTTAGGAGTTATGTTTAAATAACTGTCAGATTGAATGTGACAGTATACTGTCATAGTGAGTAAAACCAATATTTTGTATTTGCAAAACATACAAAAACAACTGATTCTAGTAATACTCACATAGATACATCATTGCAGGCATTTTTAGACATAATGCATGTTTGGTTTTGGAGTTATGTTTATATAACTTTGACATTTAGTATTACAGTTATACTTTCTTTTTGAGTTGAAAAAACTAACTTGTGTCTTTACAAACCTTACCAAAAAAAAAATTTCACAGTAAACTCACAAAAATAAATTTCTCCAGGCATTATTATTTGCATGTGTGGTTTAGAAGTTATGTTTAAATAACTGTCAGATTGAATGTGAGACTATACTGTCATAGTGAGTAAAACCAGTATTTTGTATTTGAAAAACTTACAAAAACAACTGATTCTAGTAAAACTCACATGGATACAATATTACAGGCATTTATAGATATAATGCATGTTTGGTTTTGGAGATAGGTTTTATATTTTTTACATTTAGTATGACAGTTATACTGTCAAATTGAGTAAAAAAAAACTAACTGGTGTCTTTACAAACCTTACAAAATATTTTTTTTCCAGTAAAACTCACAAAGATACCTTTCTCCAGGCATAATTATTCATTTAGCATGTTTTGTTGAGGATTTTGAATGTGGCAGTTACACTGTCATTATGAGTGAAACCTAATTTTTGTATTTGTAAACCTTACCAAAATACCTGTTTCTAGTAAAACTCACATAGATTCAAAATTCAAGCATTTTTAGACATAAGGCATGTTTTGTTTTGGAGTTTTGTTTATATAACTTTCATATTTAGTATGACAGTTATACAATCATATTGAGTAAAAAAAAAAAAATGTGTCTTTACAAACCTTACAAAATATTTGTGTCCAGTACAACTCACAAAGATACATTTCCCCAGGCATTATTAGCCATTTAGCATATGTTTTTTAGGAGTTATGTTTAAATACATTTGTATTGCTTTTTTCGCATTATCTCAGGATTTTAAGAACATTACTGTCATATTGAATAAAAAACTACTTTTTGTGTTTGCAAGAGCTAAAAAAGCATATATTTCGAGTAAAACTCCCAAGATGCATTATGTCAGGCATTATTAGCCATTTTTCATGTGTGGTTTAGGAGTTATGTTTAAATAACTGTCATATTGAGTGTGACAGTATACTGTCATAGTGACAAAACTTATTTTTTGTTTTTACAACCCTTAAAAAAACAACTGATTCTAGTAAAACTCACATGGATTCGATATAAATGGCCTTTTTAGACATTTTGCATGTTCGGTTTAGGAATTATGTGTGAATATATTGTTATTGCTTTTTTCGCATTATCTCAGGATTTTAAGAACATTACTGTTATAGTGAGTAAAAAACTACTTTTTGTATTTTCAAGCCTTAAAAAAGCAGATGTTTCGAGTACATTTCACAATTTTGCATTGTTTTAGGCATTATTAGCCTTTTTGCATGTGTGGTTTAGGAGTTCAGTTTAAATAACTGTCAAATTGAATGTAGCAGTTATACTGTCATTATAAGTAAAACCTAATTTTTGTTTATGTTAACCTTACCAAAATACCTGATTCTGGTAAAACTCACATAGATACAATATTACAGTCATTTTTAGACATAATGCATGTTTGGTTTTACAGTTATGTTTCTATAACTTTCATATTTAATATGACAGTATACTGTCATAGTGAGTAAAACCAATATTTTGTGTTTGCAAAAACAACTGATTCTAGTTAAACTCACATAGATTCAATATTACAGGCATTTTTAGACTGATTGCATGTTTGGTTTTGAAGTTATGTTTATATAACTTTCATATTTAGTATGACAGCTATACCATCAAATTGAGTAAAAAAAACTAACTTGTGTCTTTATAAACCTTACAAATTATTTATTTCGAGTGAAACTCACATAGATACATTTTTTCCAGGCATTATTAGCCATTGAGCATGTTTGGTAACTGTCATTTTGAATATGGCGGGTACACTGTCATTATGAGTAAAACCTAATTTTTGAATTAGTAAACCTTACCAAAATACCTGATTGTAGTAAAACTCATACATATTCAATATTACAGGCATTTTTAGACACATGTTTGGATTTGGAGTTATGTTTATATAACTTTTACATTTTGTGTGACAGTCATACTGTCATATTGAGTAAAAAAAAAAACTAACTTGTGTCTTTACAAACCTTACAAAATATTGTTTTCCAGTAAAACTCACAAAGATACTTTATCCAGGCATTATTAGCCATTTAGCATGTTTGGTTTAGGAGTTATGATTAAATAACTGTCATATTGAGTGTGGCAGTTATAGTGTCATTATAAGTAAAACCTAATTTTTGTATTTGTAAACCTTACCAAAATACCTGATTCTAGTAAAACTCACATAGATTCAATATTACAGCCATTTTTATACGCATTGCATTTTTGGTTTTCGGGTTTGATTTGGAGTTATGTTTATACAACTTTTATATTTAGTATGACAGTTATACCGTCATATTGAGTAAAAAAAACTCACTTGTGTTTTTGCAAACCTTAAAAAATATCATTATTCTAGTAAAACTAACAAAGATACATTTCTCCAGGTTTATTAGCCATTTTGCATGTGTCGTTTATGAGTTATGTTTAAATAACTGTCAGATTGAATGTGACAGTATACTGTCATAGTGAGTAAAGCCAATATTTTGTATTTGCAAACCTTACCAAAACAACTGTTTCTAGTGAAACTCACATGGATACAATACTATATGCATTTTTAGACATAATGCATGTTTGGTTTAGGAGTTATGTTTATACAACTTTCAAATTTAGTATGACAGTTATACTGTCTTATTGAGTAAAAAAAACAACTAACTTGTGTCATTACAAACCTTACAAAATATTTTTTTTTCCCAGTAAAACTAACAAAAATACATTTCACCATGAATTATTAGCCATTTTGCATGTGTGGTTGCGGAGTTATGTTTACATAACTGTCATTTTGAATATGGCAGTTATACTGTCATTATGAGTAAAACCCAAATTTTGTATTTGTAAACCTTACCAAAATATCTGATTCTGGTAAAACTCACATAGATTCAATATTACAAGCATTTTTAGACCGATTACAAGTTTGGTTTTGTACTTATGTTTATTTAACTTTCATATTACTACGACAGTTACACTGTCATATTGAGTAAAAAAAACTAACTTGTGTCTTTACAAACCTTACAAACTATTTTTTTCCCCATTAAAACTTACAAAGATACATTTTTCCAGGCATTATTTGTCATTTTGCATGTGTGGTTTAGGAGTTATGTTTAAATAATTGTCAGATTGAATGTGACAGTATACTGTCATAGTGAGTAAAACCTAATTTTTTTATTTGTAAACCTTAACAAAATACTTGATTCTAGTAAAACTCACATAGATTCAATATTACAGGCATTTTTGTACAGATTGCATGTTTGGTTTTGGAGTTATGTTTATATAACTTTCATATTTAGTACAACATTTACACTGTCATATTGAGTAAAAAAAACTAACTTGTGTCTTTACAAACCTTACAAAATGGTTTTTTTCCCCAGTTAAACTCATAAAGATACATTTCCCCAGGCATTATTAGCCATTTATCATGTTTGGTTTAGGAGTTATGTTTAAATAACTGTTATTTTGAGTGTGGCAGTTATACTGTCATTATGTGTAAAACCTATTTTTTGTATTTGTAAACCTTACCAAAATACCTGATTATGGTAAAACCCATATAGATACAATATTACAGGAATTTTTAGACATAAAGTAAGTTTGGTTTTCGAGTTATGTTTTTATAACTTTCATATTTAGTATGACAGTTATACATATATTGAGTAAAAAAACAACTAATTTGTATCTTTACAAACCTTACAAAATATTGTTTTCCATTAAAATTCACAAATATACATTTCTCTAGGCATTATTAGTCATTTTGCATTTGTTTTTTAGGAGTTTTGTTTAAATAACTGTCATATTAAGTGTGGCAATTATACTGTCACAATGAGTAAAACCCATATTTTGTATTTGTAAACCTTACCAAAATACCTGATTCTGATAAAACTCACATATAATAAATATTACAGACATTTTTAGACGGATTGCATGTTTGGTTTTGGAGTTATCTTTATAAAACGTTCATATTTAGTATGACAGCTATACTCTTAAATTGAGTAAAAAAACTAACTTGTGTCTTTACAAACCTTACAAAATATTTTTTTCCAGTAAAATTCACAAAGATACATTCCTATAAGCATTAATAGCTATTTTGTCGGATTGATTGTGACAGTATAATGACATTATGAGTAAAACTAATATTTTGTATTTGTAAACCTTACAAAAAACAACTGATTCTATAGTAAAACTCACGTGGATACAAAATTATAGGCATTTTTAGACATAATGCATTGTTGGTTTTGGAGTTATGTTTAGATAATTGTCATATTGAATGTGGCAGTTGTACTGTCATTGTGAGTAAAACCTAATTTTTGTATTTGTCAACCTTACCAAAATACCTGATTCTGGTAAAACTCCAATGGATACAATATTACAGGCATTTTTAGACATAATGCATTTTGGTTTTGCAGTTATGTTTATATAACTTTCATATTTAGTATGACAGCTATACCATCATATTAAATAAAATAAAAAAACTTGTGTCTTTATAAACCTTACAAATTATTATTTTCCAGTAAAACTCTCAAAGATACATTTCTCCACGTATTATTAAGCATTTATCTTGTTTGTTTTAGGAGTCATGTTTAAATAACTGTCATATCAAATGTTGCAGTTATACTGTCACTATGAGTACAACCCAAGTTTTGTATTTGTAAACCTTCCCAAAATACCTGATTCTGGTAAAACTCACATAGATTCAATATTACAGAAAGTTTAAGACGGATTGCAAGTTTGGTTTAGAAGTTTGGTTTTGGAATTAAGTTGATATAACTTTCATTTTTAGTATGACAGTTATACCATCATATTGAGTAAAAAAAAACCTAACTTTTGTCCTTACAAACCTTACAAAATATTTTTTTCTAGT